>NC_090888.1:9592288-9614788 GCF_036669925.1 Montipora capricornis | reverse complement strand
GGAGCTGCTCATTTGTGGGTTCTAATGGTCCCGTGAGGAATGAATCAATGATGAAATGGTATATGAAATGAATCATATATGAACTGCGGATATGAAATTAAGTGAAGTTATGATCTTCGCAGTTATGAGCGCAATTTTTTGCAATTGACCAGCTCCCAACGTCAGTGGCTTTATAGCATCGCACCGGAATCGCAAGGTCACGGGTTCAAACCCCGTTTTAGTCCTGAATTTTTCAGACTTCTCTACGCAATTGCAAAAATTGCGCTCATAACTGCGAAGATCATAGCTTCACTTGATATCTGACAGTCTTCAAAATTTAAAAGATCAATGTTGAAGTCATCCATAAATAGATATAACTTTTTTTTCTTTTGAAATTGTGTCTAGAGTTGAATAAAGGTACTTGGTAAAATCTTCAGGTCTACCGCCTGGGTGCCTATATAAGATAGCACATACTAGATTCCTGTATGGAGAGCGGTTAATCTCGATCTATAGCGATTCAAATTCTTTAGTAGTTAAACAGAGATCGTCTCGAATATGAAATGAAATCCCTTCTTTAACATAAAACCCCACACCACCAGCATTAGTTAAAGTTGGCTTTAAAACAAAATCATATCCATTAATAGTGATGTTGCTGGTTGGATCTCACCTGTTTTAAGTCCTCATTAAACGCTATAGATTCCTGAAGCACAGTCCAGATGATTTATATTGTGGCTTTTTAACATATTTCGCATGTAAAATTTCAATACTTTGCACTTTTGATTCTTGCACATCTAGCAAATCGACATGAGTATATCGAATACTTTTGGATCAAAATAAAGGCTTCCTGTTTGTTATAGATTAATTTCATCACACAGCCAGCATGATCAAATGAAAAGCATCAATGTTTCGAGTGTTTTGGATTAGATTGAGGAACTGTTAAGGCCGTTAATTTTCTTGTGATCGGTGCGATCGCTGCAAAAACAGTTCAACGATCGTATTAATTTAAAAACCACTCTCCTTGCAGCGATCATAACATTCGTGGCGACAACGACCTCTGAGCGGTTAGACTTCAGTCCTATTTCAAAGATCGGTAGCCATCGCAACGGTAGATAAGAGCGATCCAGCGGAGCAATCATAGGAAACCCATCCTTAGGAATAACCAATGGATAAGATTCTTGTCCACACGTACAACACAATTGTTTTCCAAAACGCTTTCAGTTCTTGGCACGTGCTGCGATTAGTTACGTACAAGTAGTGCTTCACAATGATCAACCCCGTATTCTTTTTATTCTTCCTCTAGGTTTCTTAAATATTTTTGTGTATGAAGATGAAGGGTCATCGACATTACTTGGTCATATGGATGTTTCTCAGCCTAAACCTGTTTGGAACTCTCAGACCATTTGTCCTCCCCGCTCAGTCAAACCTAGAGATAGGTTCATGTCAGTGCTGGGTACGGGTGGCGTGTCGTTTGCAGTCGACGTAAGTCAAAATCCTTCAGAAATTATGTTGGATAAACCACAACCAGTGGATATCAAGTACACCGAAGCGATCGTTTTTCCGTTCAACCCTCCAAAAGATATCTCAGATAGACAATTTGACATCACTGTGACATCCACGTCAAATACACCAGCTTACTTGAAAGTGTCTCAGATCCGCACAGATGTCGACGACAACATAGAAGTTGTGGATTACAAGAAGGCGTCACTACGTCTTTCCTTTACTAAGATAGGACGGATTACCATGTCCAAGGTGTCTGTACCTCCTTTAACCGACTCTACCTCCACCTGGTTCATTGGAATAGCATTAAAATACTCTACAGGTAGTTTAAAACCCACTGAGTCGAAATATGTTACTTTGAAACTGTCACAGTCATTTGATTACAGCTATGCTGGACCTATCTGTACTTTGTTTTTTGTGTCTCTGCTGTTAGGCATAGTAGTGTCAATAGCTGGATTGCGGCTTTTTAAAGAATATCTTCTTAAAGTTAATATTCCAGAACCACTTGTTAAAGTTAACGCGAGTAACAGGGACCAAGACATGTACAATCAGCCTAGCACTGGGCAGGACAATGGTAATAATTCTCTGTCGGATATGATTACAAAATTTGGGGCATTCATTTTCGCCATGTTGAAGGTAGCATACAAATGTTGGTTTTCGGGGGGTCCTAAAACCTATTCTTATGCTACAGGGGTTGCCGGTTTCGTGCTTATGATTGGCGCGTGCCAATTTGTCATTGCAAACTGGTATGTGATGATCCAAGAGGGTGATAGAGACGCTTGCTATTACAACGACCATTGCTATAGAGTTAGCGATTATCATGATATTCCACTGAACTTAATGATAAGTAACTTAACTTACATAGTCCACGCGCTGATTTTAACTGTGTGCGTGTGGTACATGGAAACAGACCTGCATCTTTTCTGTGATAATCTTAAGAAGTCTGTGACCTCTGGGGAGAAAGCCACTCAGCCTGGTAACGGGCGGGAAAATGGCAACAATAGTGACAATCGTCAATCAACCTCTTCTGGTTGTAAAGGTAAACAAAATGAAGCCCTACCAAACCATGTTTTCGTATGTCCCAATATTGCTCTGCATCTTCAAGAGGGGGCTGTCCCAGAGCATACTCTAGGAGACAAAGAAAAGAAGACACTAATGGCCCGAGCACTGAAAAGGAAGTACTCTTATTCCATTGGGTATGCCTTTGCCTGGGCACTCCTTTTTGAGGGATTGTTTTCCTTGCTTTACCATTTGTGCCCAAGCAGGTACACATTTCAGTTTGACTCGGCATTCATGTTTGTAATTGCCGGTTTAACTGTTCTGTTGGTGTATAATGGTATGGAATTGAGTGAGTGCCCAGTGGAGAAACCACCAGGAGAGCAACACCCAATCGAGTCGGACGTTCAGCTAGGAGAGCAACACCAAATCGAGTTACAATCAGTAAAACAACACCCAGTTGAAGAGCCAGTAGAGAAACCCCCGGTGGATGCATTGAATGTGAAGGAACAAGCGGGAGAGCAACACCCGGGAGAGCAAGACCCAATCGAGTCGGACGGTCAGCGAGGAGAGCAACACCAAATCGAGTTACAACCAATAAAACAACACCCAGTTGAAGAGCCAGTAGAGAAAGCCCCGGTGGATGCATTGAATGTGGAAGAACAAGCAGGAGAGCAACACCCGGGAGAGCAACACCCAATCGAGTTGGACGTTCAGCGAGGAGAGCAACACCAAGTCGAGCTACAATCAGTAGAACAACACCCAGTTAAAGAGCCAGTAGAGGAACTCCCGGTGGGTGCATTGAATTTTTTCCTTTATTTCATAGTGCCACTTTTCATCTTCAATTATATTGGTACACTCTATCACTCCGAATCTGGGCTGGCTATAGGATTGCAAGTGGTGTTTTTTATCTCTCTGATCATTTGGTGGATCGCAATGGGTCTCTGGGCTTTCCATAAGCTCAGTCTTAAAGGGATTTTGTCATTAGGAAAGTGTGAGGGAAACACGTGCTACTACATTTTTGGTTGCATCATTTCTCCACCTGCACTGTTTGTACCGATCTTTCTCCTCATGGACCTTTCTCAAGGGTTTCTGTTTACTTGTATTGTAGAGAGTTTTTGGGCTGTTTCTGCCAAAGCTAAGCTTTTTCAAAAGCTCCGGAAACTCTGCTGCGCCATCTGGAAACTACTGCGCCATTGCAAGTGTTCAGGTACGTGCACGTGGTGGGAATTTTTACGAGGATTTTATATCTTCGTAACTGTTGCCTGTTTGACAGGAGCTTTTGGCGTATTCTTAGGCCTGCCAACCACCGACAAAACAGCGTCACCTGAAGATTCTCGTGATCTCAACAAAGAATGCGCAATTCTTGGGTTTTTCGATTGGCATGACCTCTGGCATTTTTTGTCTTCTTTTGCCTTACTAATGGGTGCATTTGTTGTCATGTTTATAAGCGCTAAATCAGAAAGTGTCGATGGAATTTACATGGCATTGACCTAGGCTCTTACCCTATGCAGGATTTGCCTTTTCCAAAATGAACAAACAAAAAAAAAATTTGTACTGATCCTGTGGTAGACATTAGACCATGTAAACATATCCCCGTTTGAACAAAAAGTCCGAAAAGTTCCGAGACCTCCAGGCAGAAATGATTTTTTTCCTTTTGATGTTTCTCTTTCTGCGACGAAGCGACTTCAGTTTGTATCGAATCGACTTTCATTTGTATCGAAACGACCGTAAACCAAACAAAACCTTCGCTAACTTGATGCCACATTCAGAAATCAAAAGAAAAGCCTTAAAATCCTATTCCACATTAAACCCAACGTTCCTGTTGAGACCCAATGAGGTAGTAGCCCCTGGGACCCGGTTTAAACAGGGTTTTTATCCTTGTTATTATGCTTATTCAGCAGCGATGTAAAGCCGAAATAGTTCTGTCGCTTGTTTAACTGATTACTAAATATATGCTAAGCCAACACTTGCACAGAGTAAAAGTTGGCTCAGTGCAAAGTAACCTAACGTTGCAACATTTACTACGCATTTTAAATGCACCAGTAGCTTTAAATGAAACTGATGTAGGTCAGATAATTTTACAGTGTAAGCTGAATTTAAGTGTAGGAGAAAATGTATTCATTTGAGCTTTCCTTCACAAAGATATAATATAGAATACAGAATAGAGCTTTTCGAGAAAGCACAACTCATATTTTGTAACTTACCGATGAAATGTAACTTGTAGTATTATTAATAACAAAACATTTCAAATGTACCAACAGCTTTAAACAAAATCAGTTAAGCCTAACAACTTTACAGTACAAGCTGAATTTTACCGTTGACGAAATGTATTCATTTTAGTTTTGCTTTAGATAATTGTAACTATAGAGATTAGAGCTTTGCAAGAAAGCACAACTCATGTTTTGTAGCTTATTGATAAACATATCAACGTTGATATGTTATTTTACTACATAACATTAACTAAAATATTAAGGATGCCAGTTATACGAACCTGCTTCGTTTGTACTCCTCCCACACTCCTCTCCCCCCATATTGACTGGCCAATGCTCATGTCGCAAACATATTCTGGAGGCAAAAAGACAAGACCCCTCCCCCCTTCCAGATATGAGTTACCTCCGGTACAAGCCTAGCCAGATCCCCTTTAAGGCGTATAAGCCCAGGTTTATAACCGGCATTTTACGACACAGCAACCAGATTATGTTACCAGTTTGGTGCTAATTTATTGTAGTATCATATATATGGGAAATTTCCATTTATATCAGCTTAACAAGTTGTAGTTTGTACAACAATAAAAGCATCTACCGTTTGATTTTGTTTAAATTTTTCTAAAAAACAAACATAATCACAAATTTTGAAATACACTAGACTGCGCGCATAAACACGACAAATACCTTTAACAAAAAGACGTCTTAATTGGAAACAGTCTGCTCTTTTTCTTTAGGTTAGCTTTGAAGTTTTTCAGTCAGTCGTGTAAGCAAAGCTGCCTGACAGCTCACTAGTCCGCTAGTACTTCTTTGTTCTCCAAGGGAGCATTTTCCTCGAGACACTCGTTTTCTGTTTCATCGTAATCTTGTAGCCGCTAGTCAATTTCTTTGCGAAGACTTAGAAGGCTTGTGCGGTCCAGCTCTTGAACCAAAGTAAGAACTGCGGACAATATATTCCTATTCTGTGAAAAGAGAGATGAGGTATCAGATGTTTTAGTATCAGTTATTTGCACCCCCTGCACCATCGCCCCTGCATCGTTATTAAGAACGTTAGCATCAAATCCAAAATTCTTTTGCATCTTTATGCATGATTCAGTTGCGTTCCTAGACGTTTTCCATTCGAAACTCGTCGGAACTCTCGGAGATGGTCTGGCAATTTCCGGAAAAGAGGCTAATCTTGCGAGCTATACCCAAATTTCCGAAAATTTCTCAACGAGAATTTCTCCTCCATTTGACTTTCATCCTGGAATTACTGTCAGTTTAGGATGAGTGGTTCTCATGTTGGAACAATTTTCGTATTTTCCAGAACCTTTCCGAAGAAGTTTCAAAGTTTTGGAAGTTTTGGGTGAATAGAAAGCGCCTGTTATCTCCCTTTTGATATTCCAACCTTCTCAGCCAATCAAAGACTCAACAATGGCACGTCATTGGCCAGGCATTGGGGGGAAGCCAACATAAAGACAGAGATCGGCAAAGGTCTTCGAGGTACCGCGCGTTTAAATGTGACAAAAGATTCATACTGAAAAATACAAGCAAAAAAAAAAATAGAACCAACTCACTCAAGAGCTGGGAGGAACGGTTTCAGCTGCCTTTTTGTGGATATTTGCTGCTGTCATAGCTGTAGTAGTGTCGGGTTTATCTTCTAATAACAATGGCTTCAGTCCCAACTGGGCCCGAAGTTTACTATGAAAACCAAAACAAAAGTTAAACGTGACGTTACAGTAAAACTCCAGGATTATTTAGCGAACTTAAGGGCCGAAATCTGAATAATAGCACCCTACTCAGAAGAAAATTTAAAACTAAGAATTATGCAAACATGTTGTTCATATTTCCTTTCTGTTGCATGAGATGTTTGGAATTAAACATAGAATGCTTGACGAAGCAGAACAAATCTTGTTCATCTAACTGGGCGTATATCTCCTGCGTTTTTTTGCTAATACAATTTAAAGGAACCCTATCAAAGGATCGTACTGGGATCACACTACTAAAAGGCCGAAAAAACGGTAGCCTTTTAAGAATTTAGTGTACTGCACTGCGTCAGCCAACTGTACAGCTTGCACTGGAAATGACTTGAGGCTCAGCAACTTCCAGTGAGGTAATCATAGGAAAGCGACATCACTTACATACGGTGCGTTGAGAACAAAAACTGCGTACACTTTTCAAGAAAGCTGTGCACCATCCCCGTAAATCGTGTCGCAACAAAACTGCGAGACAAGTTGCATGAAAATTGCCTAGTGTAACATAGGCTTATTACTGTTTCCGCCTTTCATGATAACTCTGAGAACCATATACCTCATGTAAATATTTATGCTTACATCCAATCTTCATATATCTTGACTATTTTTGTCAGCCACTCTCTTCCTTCAGCTTTTAGCGTTGCTGTCTGCCCTTCTTATCGCTTGTCTTTCGGGACGTTGGAGAGGCATTACATTTAACTCCTGCGTTTCGATCCCATAGACAATCGCATATTTTATGCTTTGCTTTGGAATAGTTTCGGCGTTTTCAGAAGGAAAGTTACCATCGTTTGGCGGTACATCGCTTGCAATACGTTCCATTTCCATTTTCAGCAAATTTAAGGGAAAACTTAGCTCAACGTATTGGCGGATCTTACGAAGCTTACTTCTGAATCATGCATTCAAATTTGAGCGCGCTAACTGAAGCTGCCTCGCTTGCCAGTCAAAGCGAATTCTAAGGTATAGATTTCAGTCATTTGAGGCCAATGGCAGAGCAGCACGTATGAAATTTCATAGGGGTACCGGATGCAAAAGAGAGACAAATTTCAATCACTACAAAGCGATAATTGAAACTTCGTGAAAATCATACCAGTCATTTTTAGGGAATGTTCGCCTGCCAAGAATAGTGTCACTGTTTCAGCCATTGCCAACTTTTATATGTTGTCATGTGCAGCCATTTTGAAAACATAATTATTCAAGAACGATCTATCCTGAATCAATCCAGCCAGCCTATGTGTAGCCGTACCCACCCGCGGCTAAAAGTAGACCCTCGATTCCACAGACTTCTGGATTTCGCCGCTGATTTAGTAGCATCGGGCATTCTCAACACAAGCCAAGGTCGGCAGGTCTGGCAGCGGATTAGACTGTATTAATAATAGCTTCTAAAGTTTCCTGAAGCTATATGTTCGTATGAAATGAATATGCGATATATTTGCGCCTTCCATGGTCTTCCATTGGATCACAATGTCACGATCGGCGATCAACTATGCGAAGTCCACCTGAGAGTACAGCTTTGCCCAAGCAATTGTTCGTGATTTGGTGGCCATGAAAGGTAATAAAAAAATTGTTTCACAAGATGTCCTAGTATAGCTCTGTGATGGACTTTTGCCTTAGAAATCTTCAACGCCGAAATTAAACCCAGATGCGCGGGTTTTTATGTTTCCATCGCTTGAGTTTATCTGCAGTGTTGCGCGGCGATGTTGCAACCTTCAAGGGTCGCGAAAGGCTTTAGGCTCACGCAGTTAACTCTTGCAGCTTTTAAGAAGTTGCTTCCAGCGCTGCTCTAGCGCTGCTTAAACGTGACAAAAAATTGCAGCGCTTTTGCAGTGTGTGTTCTTTGCCAATGGTTCCGTAAGCGACTCGTAAGCTCTGCTTTAGCGACGCTTGAGCGCTGTGCAACCAAAAAAGAGAACTTGTGAAGCGCTGCAGCAGCGCTGTGTTGTTCGTACGGGAAGCCACCAGGTCCCCGGAGTGCATGAACTTGGGCGGGTCACCTTTTTGCAAGGGAAGATTTATTGGTCTCAAGCCCAATGTAATTTCCTTTCGAGTCACAATCACTGTGCCACAAGCACCTATACTTCCTTCAAATCCAGGAAGAGATTTGGGCTACTGTAAAAATTGTCCATGTATACAACATGTCCTTTGTTTTCATAGCCACTCAGCAAACTAAGATCTACCTGCTCAGAAAGAGGGACATTCTTTTCTCTTTGAAAACTTGTTTTCCCTGTATAGACTTGAAATTTAAGTCCATAGCCGGTTTGAGACTCGCAGAGAACAAACACCTTTACGCCCCATTTTGTTGGTTTTGCAGGTAAGCAATGTCTGAAAAAAATTCGCCCCTTGAATTTCACCATGCTTTCATCGACGCATAAGTTTTCTCCTCGTCTGTAAACAGTTTCATACAGTGGATTAACAATGTGTAGCATTGGCTGTAGCCCTCCTCACCACGTTGGACACGCGTTTCATTGTTAGAGAAATGCAAGAAAGATTGCAAAAGGAGATAACGGTCCCTGGACATAACATTTCCAAACTTTGTTTCTGTTAACCAGAATTTTCGCCAGTAATCATTTACTAATGGCTTAAAGTTCAGTCCCATCGCAATTTGTAAAGCCACACATGCATGAATTTCAAGTGGATCTGTGTCGGTCCACTTTGGGAATCTAGAATGTGCATAAAAAAATTAATCAGCAAATAAGCTGATTTGCTCGGCAATTAACTGGAAAAGTTCATCAGGGAAAAAAAGCTTGAAATAATGTTGGGGCTGACAGTTTGTGGTGTCAAGCAGAATGCGTCGATGCTACTGAAATGGAGAAATCCAAGTCTGCTCCAAGTCATCAAAAACGGTCACATCTTCCCAGACAAGCTGCCTGCCTTGCCTGTGACCACGTGTAGGTGCTCTTACTTCACATTCACCACCATCTTCCTCTATATCAGTGGCATCATCACTGCCCTCTGACATCTCCTCATCACCTTCACCCAAAGAATCCATTTCGCTCAAATCCGAGTCAGAGTCTCTCATAACTAAAGCGAGAACTTCATCGCTTTCAAAAACAGAGCAAGGGCCGTAAAGTGATGCCATTTTAAAATCCCACAACAAAACAAAAACAGACTGGAAAGCGCTTTGCCGATTACTGTCGCTCGAAAAGAACTTATTTGGAAACAAGAAACAACTCTCTTGTGTTAAACAGCTTTAAAGATAATTTTTATTTAGGTAAATGCACGGCTTATATACATTTCGATTTATCTCAATAATGAAACGCAGTAAACGTGTACTACGCAAGTTTATGTACGCAAGTGACAAGCAATTTCATTACGCAAAAGGCCATTCCAAAGGAAGGAAACAGGTAACTACGCCTTGAACTACTTAGTTTCACATAAATGTTCTCATACCTTAAGTTTTGAGAGTTCTTTCAATACAAATGGTGCGGATTTCTTTTAGCAGAACACTGAATTGTGCTAGTCCGAAGTAAATCACACATGGCATCGGCTCATGTTTCACCATCCCTTTCGAAAGAGATTTGAGACTTATTTTTCAGCATCAGCAATATTTTTCATGGAATCAGGGAACAGGGATCATATTTTTGCGGGTTCAGGGATCAAAATTCTCATCATTTTTGGGATCAGGGTTCAAACTTTTGGGTAAAAAGATGGGATCAGTTATGAAAAAATATACCACGTTACGACCCTGCGAGTATTCTCGACATCCGCAGTGGGAGTCACGTAATCCTATGTCGAGTATACTCGACAACAGCAATGAAAGAGTTAATTAATTCGACAAGAAAAGACGTTTCTAAGCATAGCCGCGCTGATCTACAGTATTTAGGTCTAAAAACCACTTTGAAGACGGTTAGCTTTTACTTGTTTTGCTGGGCACTACTATGTCAATACTCCAAAAAATTCGATTTTCCGGGAACTTTTCTTGTTAGTCTAGTGACCTCTAGTGGATATTGGAATATGCAAGGAGAAGCTGTCGATCCGCGTTCAACTCTTTGGCTCGCCTAATCTGAATGTTAGTTAATCTGAATCTCTGCACATTGAAATGTTTGTTTCCTTGAAGTAGATTTGAGGTCTGAACTAAATTGTACGTCGTGTAAGTTGAATAAAAAGGGAAATGTCAGTTTGAGGGATAGAAATAACAGTACAGAGCGTATCACATTCTGTCTACTTAGCAGCAACACAAACATTTACGATTAGGGCGTTGTCAGTATTCTGAGAAACGGTTTGCATCTAGTTTTCCACTTAAGCTAGATTCACTGTTCAAAATGTTCTTTCTCGTTCTGTGCTTAATTTCATTCTCATGCTCTTCTGTAGCTCGCGGTGAGCTTCAGGCAGTCTGTTCTTCAGGCATGACCGTTTTGAAAAACCAAACAGCGTCCCCAGGAGTGATCAAACTTACTGGTAGGCTTCCTTACGACAGGAATCTGCAGTGCTCCTGTGTTTTGAAAATGGACACACCAGAGAGCTGTTTGCACGTAAAGGCTAAAAGAAATGGGAACTCTCATGGTATGTCGTCATATTATGTATGTACCTATTAGTTCAGAATAAATTTCTGGTGAAAGTGAACAATCGTACTGTCTGATTTATACCGTCGATTCAGATCAGCGAGCAACTACGGCTGTGAATAAAAACACACTTTCGGCAAAGATTTCGTAGAATGCTCAGCCCATCTGATTGCATCCCGACAAACGGACTGCTACGGTAGTGTTTAGCACAGTCACCAAATGATATTTTTAGGGAGTTTTAGCAAACCACAACGGCAAAGGCAACAAGATTGACAAACAATGCCCTTTAGCTTCAAAACGTGCCTTAGTCTAAATGAACGCTCAAGTGTATCAAGGCTTGACCAACCTAATTATTATGCATATTTTTATTTGAAGGAAAGCATTTGTTCAATGTCTATGAAACTTTGCAGAACGTTTGTTATCGGTGTTGTTATTAATTTGCCAAAATATTTTGCATCACATTTTGGTCACGTGACCCTAAAACAACTTATAACATTTATATCCTTTGCTCAAAAAAGGGGAACATTTATACTTCAAAATTTTGAAATAATTTGGCATTAACACGTTTAGTACAACTATGCTTACCGAATGCCGCCTTTTTATGTGGTACTCCGTATTTGCCTTTCAAGATATTAGTATGTTTATCATGTCACGTGAGCCATTTTCCTCTTTTGTTCATTGCTCTTAACATGTGGACATAATCAAAGGGGGCATGACAAAGCTTTTAGAAGGGGTCATGGAATAATTACGAAACAAGATCGATATAATGTAGCTGAATATTCCCCATTTAACTGAGTACAAAATATAACTGTTATAAGTCAATTTTGAGTCACGTGAGAAGAATGGGATACGAAACATATTGGAAAAGTTATAACAATACCGATAACTAACTGCGTGCCAAGTTTCATAGGCCCTGGACAAATGCTTTCCCGTCAAATAAAAATATGCATAATAATTAGGTTGGTCAAGCTTTAACTCACTTGAGCAACAACAACAAAAACAAAATTATTTATTTGTACTGTAAACTAGATAGCTATATAACAAATATGTAAATTAAAAATACAAACAGTATTTTTGGTCTCCCAAAATAAGTAAAAAGCTAAACTAGTTGGGAGACCACCATTTATTAATTGAAAATATGTACATAGTCAAGAAAAGGGCATTGCCGTGTATTTAACTGAATTAGTTACTTTTACACACCTTATTAAGAGAGAAGATTACAGAACAAATAGAAAATTACTTCTTACATATGTATACAGTAACAACTAAATAAGCAAACAAATATGAAAGAAAAAGGAAAAATAA
This sequence comes from Montipora capricornis, assembly GCF_036669925.1. Lineage (NCBI taxonomy): Eukaryota > Metazoa > Cnidaria > Anthozoa > Scleractinia > Acroporidae > Montipora > Montipora capricornis. Next base: position 9,602,572 of record NC_090888.1, on the reverse strand, counting down.
TAGCATGAAATAATTGAACTAAAATTTTGACATCAACATAATGCCTAATTTTACAAAGGACACTAATACCTCTTGATATTTTTTTGGAAATTTGTTGGATATGATCTTTCAAATTAAGATGGCAGTCTATGAGAATTCCTAGGTACTTAACACTTTTAGACTGGTTTATTGTTTCACCATTTATTTCAATTTTCATAGAATATTTTTTTTTTTGGTAAGGATGAAATATTACAAAATGAGTTTAATAAATATTGAGAGAGAGTTTGTTTGCACAAAGCCATGCATTAATTTCAAAGAGTTACCGATTGACAGTTTCCTCAAAATATTGTAAATCTCTGTGAGAGTAAAAGAGATTAGAGTCATCTGCAAACAAATGAAAATAAAAAACGGATGAAGAATTTATGAAATTATTGATGTAGATTAGAAACAATACAGGACCAACTACAGAACCTTGCGGTACCCCACAAGGTATATGCAATGTGTTTGAGTCTGAATTATTTATAGAGACAAATTGCTGCCTTTTTTTTAAATATGATTGGAACCAATCATTTGCTATGCCACGAATTCCATAATGTTCAAGTTTAGCTAAAAGAATACTATGATCTACTGTATCGAAGGCTTTACTTTAGTCCTGGGTAGTGGAGTGCCTATTACGAAAACCAAACTGATTCTCATTTAGTATATTATGATTATCAAGAAAGTTAATTAATCTCTTGTACATCAATTTTTCCATTATTTTATGGAAAACAGATAACAAAGTAATAGGCCGGTAATTTGATACAAGAGTCTGACTACCACTCCTGTATAAAGGGATAATTCTACCAACTTTTAGTTTATCAGGAACCGAGCCCAACGAGAAAAAACAATTAAATACATAAGATAATGGATAACCCAAATACTCATTAAAAGCATTAGCAATACGTTTGGCATCAGTTAGGGTGTTATCACTAACTATTAATCTACTTGGAAAAGACAGCTTACCACCCTTAATGCTAATTAATTGCTTGATACCCTTCCATGTAGCTTTTACATTATTGACATGGTATGAGAAGTATTCATTATAATAGAGTCTTTTACTAACAGTTAGAATGTGTTTTAATTTATTCCTGTAGATTTTATATCTAGAGTGATTAACTTGAGACTTATTTCTTATGTAACCTTTAACTAACTTATTTTTTATTTTAATAGACTGTCGAATACCCTGTGAAATCCACGGTTTGGACTGAAATTTAGCTTCTTTTTCATTTAACTTTTTGAAAGAAGCGTGTTTATCTATTGTAGTATTAATTACTGAGTAAAAAGAATCAAATATCTGATTGATATCATTCTCATTAAAGATAGTTTCCCATTGAATTGTTTGAACATCAAGTAAGAGGTCTTCCTGCACAAGAGTAGAATAATCACATGCGTATCTGGTCACATTGTCAGATTCCAGGATAGTGTGTTAAGAAATAAAAAAATTGGTAAATAATCTGAAATAAGAAAATATTATCCATTAAAGTTGCTGTGTGGTCGGTGATTCTTGTCGGCTGAAGGATATGTGGTAAGAAGTCATAAGAGACTATCGTATCAATAAATTCCTCAGATATCTGACAGTGATGAAATGGTATATATGAAATGAATCATATATGAACTGCGGATATGAAATCAAGTGAAGCTATGATCTTCGCAGTTATGAGCGAAATTTTTGCAATTGCGTAGGGAAGTCTGAAAAATTCAGGACTTCAACGGGGTTTGAACCCGTGACCTCGCGATTCCGGTGCGACGCTCTAACCAACTGAGCTATGAAGCCACTGACGTTGGGAGCTGCTCATTTGTGGGTTATAATGGTCCCGTGAGGAATAAATCAATGATGAAATGGTATATGAAATGAATCATATATGAACTGCGGATATGAAATCAAGTGAAGCTATGATCTCCGCAGTTATGAGCGCAATTTTTGCAATTGACCAGCTCCCAACGTCAGTGGCTTCATAGCTCAGTTGGTTAGAGCGTCGCACCGGAATCGCGAGGTCACAGGTTCAAACCCCGTCGAAGTCCTGAATTTTTCAGACTTCCCTACACAATTGCAAAAGATCATAGCTTCACTTGATATCTGACAGTGTTCAAAATTTAAAAGATCAATGTTGAAGTCACCCATAAATAAACATAACTTTTTTTCTTTTGAAATTGCGTCTAAAGTTGAATAAAGATACTTGGTAAAATCTTCAGGTTTACCACCTGGGTGCCTATATAAGATACCACATACTAAATTTCTATATGGATAGCGATTAATCTCAATCCCTAGCGATTCAAATTCTTTAGTAGTAAGACAGAGATTATCTCGAATATGAAATGAAATTCCTTCTTTAACATTGAACCCCACACCACCAGCATTAGTTAAAGTTGGCTTTGAAACATAATCATAGCCATTAATAGTGATGTTGCTGGTTGGATCACAACTGTTTTAAATCCTCATTGAACGCTATAGAATTCCAGAAGCACAGTCCAGATGATTTATATTGTGGCTTTTTAACATATTTCGCATGTAAAATTTCAATACTTTGCACTTTTGATTCTAGCACCGCTAGCTAATCGACATAGGTATAGCGAATACTTTTGGATCAAAATAAAGGCTTCCTGTTTGTTATAGATTAATTTCTTCATACAGCCAGCATGATCAAATGAAAAGCATCGATTAATGTTTCGAGCGTTTTGGATTAGATTGAGGAAGTGTTAAGGCCGTTAATTTTCTTGTGATCGGTACGATCGCTGCAAAAACAGTTCAACGATCGTATCGATTTAAAACCACTGTCCTTGCAGCGATCATAACCTTCGTGGCGACAACGACCTCTGAGAGGTTAGACTTCAGTCCTATTTCAAAGATCGGTAGCCATCGCAAAGGTAGATAAGAGCGATCCAGCGGAGCAATCATAGGAAACCTATCCTTAGGAATAACCAATGAATAAGATTCTTGTCCAGACGTACAACACTATTATTTTCCAAAACGCTTTCATTTCTAGGCACGTGTTGCGATTAGTTACGTAAGAGTAGTGCTTCACAATGATCAACCCCGTATTCTTCTTATTCTTCCTCTAGGTTTCTTAAATATTTTTGTGTATGAAGCTGAAGGGTCATCTACATTACTTGGTCATATGTATGTTTCTCAGCCTAAACCTGTTTGGAACTCTCAGACCATTTGTCCTCCCCGCTCAGTCAAACCCACAGATAGGTTCATGTCAGTGCTGGTACGGGTGGCGTGTCGTTTGCAGTCGACGTAAGTCAAAATCCTTCAGAAATTATGTTGGATATACCACAGACAGTGGATGTCAAGAACACCAAAGCGATCGTTTTTCCGTTCAACCCTCCAAAAGATATCTCAGATAGACAACTTGACATCACTGTGACATCCACGTCAAATACACCAGCTTACTTGAAAGTGTCTCAGATCCGTACAGATGTCGACGACAACATAGAAGTTGTGGATTACAAGAAGGCATCACTACGTCTTTCCTTTGCTAAGAAAGGACGAATTACCCTGTCCAAGGTTTCTGTGCCTCCTTTAACCGACTCTACCTCCACCTTGGTTCATTGGAATAGCATTAAAAGACTCTATAGGTAGTTTAAAACCCACTGAGTCGAAATATGTTACTTTGAAACTGTCACAGTCATTTGATTACAGTTATACTGGACCTATCTGTACTTTGTTTTTTGTGTCTCTGCTGTTAGGCATAGTAATGTCAATAGCTGGATTGCTGCTTTTTAAAGAATATCTTCTTAAATTTAATATTCCAGAACCACTTGCTACAGTTAACACGAGTAACAGGGTCCAAGACATGTACAATCAGCCTAGCACTATGCAGGACAATGGTAATAATTCTCTGTCGGATATGATTGGGGCATTCATTTTCGCCATGTTGAAGGTAGCATACAAATGTTGGTTTTCGGGGGGTCCTAAAACCAATTCTTATGCTACAGGGGTTGCCGGTTTCGTGCTTATGATTGGCGCGTGGCAATTTGTCATTGCAAACTGGTATGTGATGATCCAGGAGGGTGATAGAGACGGTTGCTATTACAACGACCTTTGCTATAGAGTTAGCGATTATCATGATATTCCACTAAACTTAATAATAAGTAACTTAACTTACATAGTCCACGCGCTGATTTTAACTGTGTGCGTGTGGTACATGGAAACAGAGCTGCATCTTTTCTGTGAAAATCTTAAGAAGGCTGTGACCTCTGGGGAGCAAGCCACTCAGCCTGGTAATGGGCAGGAAAATGGCAACAATAGTGACAATCGTCAATCAACCTCTTCTGGTTGTAAAGGTAAACAAAATGAAGCCCTACCAAACCATGTTTTCGTATGTCCCAATATTGCTCTGCATCTTCAAGAGGGGGCTGTCCCAGAGCATACTCTAGGCGACAAAGAAAGGAAGACACTAATAGCCTGAGCACTGAAAAGGAAGTACTCTTATTCCATTGGGTATGCCTTTGCCTGGGCACTCCTTTTTGAGGGATTGTTTTCCTTGCTTTACCATTTGTGCCCAAGCAGGTACACATTTCAGTTTGACTCGGCATTCATGTTTGTAATTGCCGGTTTAACTGTTCTGTTGGTGTATAATGGTATGGAATTGAGTGAGTGCCCAGTGGAGAAACAACCAGGAGAGCAACACCCAATCGAGTTACAATCAGTAGTAAAACAACACCCAGTTAAAGAGCCAGTTGAGGAACTCCCGGTGGGTGCATTGAATTTTTTCCTTTATTTCATAGTGCCACTTTTTATCTTCAATTATATTGGTACACTCTATCACTCCGAATCTGGGCTGGCTATAGGATTGCAAGTGGTGTTTTTATCTCTCTGATCATTTGGTGGATCGCAATGGGTCTCTGGGCTTTCCATAAGCTCAGTCTTAAAGGAGGTTTTTCATTAGGAAAGTGTGAGGAAAACACGTGCTACTACATTTTTGGTTGCGTCATTTCTCCACCTGCACTGTTTGTACCGATCTTTCTCCTCATGGACCTTTCTCAAGTGTTTCTGTTTACTTGTATTGTAGAGAGTTTTTGGGCTGTTTCTGCCAAAGCTAAGCTTTTCCAAAAGCTCTGGAAACTCTGCTGCGCCATCTGGAAACTACTGCGCCATTGCAAGTGTTCAGGTATGTGCACGTGGTAGGAATTTTTACGGGGATTTTATATCTTCGTAACTGTTGCCTGTTTGACAGGAGCTTTTGGCGTATTCCTAGGCCTGTCAACCACCGACAAAACAGCGTCACCTGAAGATTCTCGTGATCTCAACAAAGAATGCGCAATTCTTGGCTTTTTCGATTGGCATGACCTCTGGCATTTTTTGTCTTCTTTTGCCTTACTAATGGGTGCATTTGTTGTCATGTTTATAAGCGCTAAATCAGAAAGTGTCGATGGAATATACATGGAAATTCCCTAGGCTCTTACACTATGCAGGATTTCTCTTCCAAAACGAACAAAGAAACGAACAAAAAAAAAACAAAGAAAAAAGTTATCCTGTGGTAGACATTAGGCCATGTAAACATATCCCCGTTTGAACAAAAAGGTCCGAAAAGTTCCAAGACCTCCAGGCAGAAATGATTTTCTCCTTTTGGTGTTTCTCTTTCTGCGACGAAGCGACTTCAGTTTGTATCGAATCGAGTTTCGTTTGTATCAAAACTGTTTGTGTCGAAACGCCCGTAAACCGAACCAAACCGTCACTAACTTGATGCCACATTCAGAAATCAAAAGAAAAGCCTTAAAATCCTATACCACATTAAACCCAACGTTCCTGTTGAGACCAAATGAGGTAGTGGCCCCTGGGACCGGTTTAAACAGGGTTTTTAACCTTATCATTATGCTTTGTGATCAGCTATGTGAAGCCGAAACAGTTCTGTCGCTTGTTTTTCTGATTACTAAATGTATGCTAAGCCAACACTTGCACAGGGTAAAAGTTGGCTCAGTGCAGAATAACCTAACGTTGCAACATTTACTACGCATTTTAAATGCACCAGTAGCTTTAAATGAAACTGATGTAAGTGTAGGAGAAAATGTATACATTTGAGCTTTTCTTTTCAAATATATAATATCTAGTACACAGAATAGAGCTTTTCGAGAAGCACAACTCATATATTGTAACTTACCGATGAAATGTAACTTGTAGTATTATTAATAACGAAACATTTCAAATGTACCAACGGCTAAAAACAAAATCATAAGCCTAACAACTTTACAGTACAAGCTTAATTTTACCGTTGACGAAATGTATTCATTTTAGTTTTGCTTTAGATAGATGTAACTATAGAGATTAGAGCTTTGCAAGAAAGCACAACTCATGTTTTGTAGCTTATTGATAAACATATCAACGTTGATATGTTATTTTACTACATAACATTAACTAAAAGATTAAGGATGCCAGTTATAAGAACCTGCTTCGTTTATACTCCTCACACACCCCTCTCCCCCCATATTGACTGGCCAATGCTCATGTCGCAAACATATTCTGGAGGCAAAAAGACAAGACCCCTCCCCCCTTCCGGATATGAGTTACCTCCGGTACAAGCCTAACCAGAACCCCTTTAAGGCGTATAAGCCCAGGTTTATAACCGGCATTTTACGACACAGCTACCAGATTATGTTACCAGTTTGGTGCTAGTCTATTGTAGTATCATATATATGGGAAATTTCCTTTTATATCAGTGTATCAAGTTGTAGTTTGCACAACAATAAAAGCATCTACCGTTTGATTTTTTTCTTAATTTTTCTAAAAAAACAAACATAATCACACATTTTGAAATACACTAGACTGCGCGCATGAACAGGACAAATACCCTTTTTCAGGCAGTCGTGTAAGCAAAGCTGCCTGACAGCTCACTAGTCCGCAAGTACCTCTTTGTTCTCCAAGGGAGCATTTTTCTCGAGACACTCGTTTTCTGTTTCATCGTAATCTTGTAGCCGCTAGTCAATTTCTTTGCGAAGACTTAGAAGGCTTGTGCGGTCCAGCTCTTGAACCAAAGTAAGAACTGCGGACAATATATTCCTATTCTGTGAAAAGAGAGATGAGGTATCAGATGTTTTAGTAAGATTCAATTATTTTCAATTATTTGCACCCCCTGTACCATCGCCCATGCATCGTGATTAAGAACGCTAGCATCAAATCCAAAATTCTCTTGCATTTTTACATATGGTTCAGTTGCGTTCCTGGGCTTTTTCCATTTGACCTTTCCATTCGGAACTCTCGGAGATGGTCTGGCAATTTCAGGAAAAGAGGCTAATCTTGCGAGCTATAGCCAAATTTCCGATAATTTCTCAAGGAGAATGTCTGCTCCATTTGATTTTTATCCCGGAATTACTGGCAGTTTAGGATGAGTGGTTCTCATCTCAGAATAATTTGCGTATTTTCCAGAACCTTTCCGAAAAAGGTTCGCCCCTTTTCAAAGTTTTGGAATTTTTGGGTGAATAGAAAGCGCCTGGTATCTCCCCTTTGACATTCCAACCTTCTTAGCCAAAGACTCAACAATGGCACGTCATTGGCCAGGCATTGGGGGGAAGCCAACATAAAGAAAGAGATCGGCAAAGGTTTTCGAGGTGCCGCGCGCGTTTCAATGTGACAGAAGATTTATATTAAAAAAAATTTGAACCAACTCACTCAAGAGCTGGGAGGAAGAGTTTCAGCTGCCTTTCTGTGGTTATTTGTTGCTGTCAAAGCTGAAGTAGTGTCGGGTTTGTCTTCTAATAACAATGGCTTCAGTCCTACCTGGGCCCGAAGTTTACTATGAAAACCAAAACAAAAGTTAAACGTGACGTTACAGTAAAACTCCAGGATTATCTAGCGAACTTAAGGGCCGAAATCTGAACCCTACTCAGAAGAAAATTTAAAACTAAGAATTATGCAAACATGTTGTTTATATTCCCTTTCCGTTGTATGAGATGTTCGGAATTAAACATAGAATGCTTGACGAAGCAGGACAAATCTTGTTCATCTACTGGGCGTATATCTCCTGCGTTTTTTTGCTAATACAATTTAAAGGAACCCTATCAAAGGATAGTACTGGGATCACACTACTAAAAAGCCGAAAAAACGATAGCCTTTTAAGTATTTAGTGTACTGCACTGCGTCAGCCAACTGTACAGCTTGCACTGGAAATGACTTGAGGCTCAGCAACTTCCAGTGAGGTAATCAAAGGAAAGCGACATCACTTACATACGGTGCGTTGTGAAAAAAAACTGCGTACACTTTTCAAGAAAGCTGTGCGTAATCCATGTCACATTACCCCTGTGTTACCCATCCTTGTTCCTTTTGCTTTGATCTTACCTATTAGACGTTCTTCTACCATCAGTTGGTAAACATTTAGGGCCCGGGTTGTTCAAAAGCCGATTAACGCTAATCCCAGATTAAAAATTAACCAAGGAGTTTATTTCTCTACTCCCAAATGCTGTTCAACGCTGATATTCGACAAAATTTTACATGAGAAGAAATCAATCTTAAAAAACAAAAATAAGCAAAAGAAACTTTCACCAAAAAGTTGAAAACATGAAACAAATGTTCGCGCTAATCCTGGATTAAGTTAATCGGCTTTCGAACAACCGGGCCCTGGGCTATTTCTTACATTTGAAGATAATATTTTTCTGCATCTCGGAAACTGTATCTTCAGTTAAAAACTTTCACCTCTAATTTCAAACTTTGAAAGCTGTTTCCCCTTTGCCAGGGAACTACCAAACTTCCCCGTTTAGCGGGGTTATTACTAGTATGGGTGACCAAAGAAAAATACGGTAATCCCTTGTTGTAAGATTTAGATTAAGCTCTTATTTGGTTGTAAATTCATTCAGACGTCGTGACGATAAGATAAAATAACACAAAACTCAAACAGTCTGTCCATGAAGTTATGCAGAAAGGATGCACCTTCTTTTAAGAGTGAAAGAGTACCACCCCACGGCAGGACTGCCATTAAGTATCGAGTCACCCGTAGCCTTTCGAGACCCGTAGCAAACCTATCACTTTGTGGGTGAATTCTATCGACAACAGGCAATTTCACCAATAGCATCAAGGGAAAATCAAGCATACGCAGCTGTAAGAGGTGTTACGATGAGTTACGGCCCAGCCCTGTCATCAATATGATAAATATTTTGTCATCTAGTCACCAGACGTCTTGGAAGTCATTCCGAAAGAGACACCTCATGATAGATACATGCACGATATAATTAAATAATGTCAAAATAAAAGTGTTGCTAGTCTGTTTATGAAATTCATACGTACTTGGTTTCATTTACTAAATCATTTTGTGTTGGTCCAGGATTCTCATTTTCTGCTATGAAAAAGAGGACGAAATTTAATTTCAAAGTTAACAGCCTTGTTAACAATCACCGGATTCAACCGATTGAGAAGTCTGGATTTGAGCCTTGCACAGAGTCATTGTGACACGTTTGTAACCCTAACAGTACCTCTCTCTGCCTAGGAGAATTTATAGTAAAGTATACGTCGTGCCAATTGATCTAAATGGCCAGATCTAGAGCTTATCCCTGTTGGGCATTAAATGACTGAGTTTTTCTACTTGCCCCTGGATGGGATGCTAGTCCATTGCAGGGTTACCGCCAGCATTAAGTATCCATTCAGACACACCTGGGTGGAGTGAGACACTATGTGCGTAAAGTGTCTTCCCCAAGAACACAACACAATGTCCCCAGCCAGGGCTGCTTGATCTGGAGTTCAACGCACTAACCATCAGGCCACCGTGCCTCTACAAGGGAGTATTTCTAGGTAACAGCAAATTGCCAGCCATAGGCAATCAATAATAATGCTGTGGAGTGCAACCTGCAAGGGGATAGCAGATCCCATCTAGACGGAGTGTCCACCCTCGAAGCTACTACTAAAAATGCGAGACCCTAGGCTCCAAAAAGGCTTCCACTGCTAAACAAATTAAAAAGAGACCTTACACTACAGCTGACTTCCTTTAAAGTTCTGCACCAGCAGCACTATCAAATGAAATAGTTTTCTTTTTCTGTATGTTAAAGAAGCTATACATGTATCATTCCCTCGAACAAATTACTCTCTTTATGTCGCAAGCTCAAATTCACATCATTATTTCAGCCAAGTAAAATGAGTTTATTTACTTCGTCTCCTGCATCTTCAGTGTTACATGTACATGGTTAGCATGGGACATTAAAGAACCCACACACTGTGCGTATTGGAAATACTGAAATACTGCAGGGAGTTTCGAAACGACACCTAAGGCCGCACGCGGTTGTGGGATACGGCATTAAAATTTTTCTTCCCAGTCCTCCAAATTACGTCACCAGATCACCTAC
>NC_090888.1:9562288-9587288 GCF_036669925.1 Montipora capricornis | reverse complement strand
GAGATGGAATTATTGAAAATCCTTTGTAGCAAAGATACACAGGTCATCTTGAAATCTGGCATTACGTTGCTGTAGGGAGTGGTCAAGGAAAGCTCTAAAACGATTAATTTTGTAATAGTCTTCAGGAGGAGGGGCTTGAGCATTTGCTCTACTAACTTGTCTTTGAACTATTCTTGAACTGAAACACTTCTTGCCAGATTGACGCGGCTTCAGTGTAGAGGTAGTGAAGAGGTGGTGATGTCTTGCATCAATGTCAGCTCGCATTTGGCTTAGATCTGACTTCAAACTTGCAATTTCATCCTTGCTTTCAAAAGATCCATTTCTTTCCTTTGTTGTTCAACTGTTAAGGGCCTAGTTAAATCCAATATATGTCTGATGACAATTACCAGGGGGACAATGAAAGAGAACGTGACTGGATTAATCAAGTTGTGTGAATCATTTCTACTTTTTAATATTCCAATTTCCAATTGTTGTGTTCTCAGTTACCTGTACGTCACTCACTGTTCAAAGTAATGTCTTCCAGTAACCGGCGAATTAATTGTTGGTAAAAGTTCAACAATCCTGTCCATGCCATCAATTCTGGAGATCCATCTTGTTCTGCACACATCTATTAGCACGCGGTGCTTGTTATTAGCCAGTAGTTCTCTAATTTTGGCTTTTAAACACTGCTGTCGTTTTGGTGAATTGGTGAAAAAAACAGAAAGTGCTCTCACAACATTCATCATGGTACTTACAAATGCTAAGGAACAACAAACTGCACAAAGATTAAGTCGATGGTTCGGTCAGTTCGCCTCGTCTGCTGAAAGAGAAACTTTTTCTCGCGTGACAAATTGTTTATATTTTCCAACCGTTGTTATCATCTCGTTCTGAAATCAGTGTTTTAGAAATATACCGCGCATTCCTTGGTGCAGTATTAAGATGTCCTTGCAGAGTTTGATCACCACTGTCAATTCGAAATATATTGCTAGGAGTGCCTGAAAATTGCCTTGGAGATTTTCATTACTTGGATCGTCATCTTGACGGCCTCTCAAAGCTAAGTTATTACGACCACAGAAAATACAGTTTTAAACAATGACCTCACAATTTCACGGTTCCTTGCGATTTGTTCACCGTGAGGTTGTTTAGCTGTTGATCGATTGGGACAATTTGTTGCAGTTTTCTAACAAAATTACTCATGGCAATGACAGATAAATTATGCACCTCGCATCTCCCATTAGAATGACGTGCAAAACGGCTCATTGCTGTTGTGCAAAACGCCACCGGCGCCTTGTCTAAAGCCTGGTTTCCATATGATCTGTAACGGTCTGCAATCGGTCAACGACACGGTCGTAATGGTCGGGAAAGATGAATCTAGTTCTACTTTCCCGACCATACGACCGTGTCGCAGACCGTTGCAGATCATATGGAAACCAGGCTTAACTTATCCAATCTACCCGCACTTCGCCCACATTATACGACGCGAACGAGAGATCTTAGATCTTAATTCTATCCTTTAATCTGTCAATGACACTACGGAGTCAAATGAGATGCGCATGCACAGAGTCGATCAGTGCTTCGCTTTGTTGGTCAGTTATTGCCGTTACATTCTTTTGGAGAAAGAAATCTTATCAGTTTTATGCTGTGGTTAGAGCCATATATATCCCTTGCACATTTGGATGATCTTTATCTGCAAGACTGCACTTATGAAAATTGCATCAGAAAAGTAATTGAAACTACTTTACTACTTGAATAATTGAATTTATAGTACATCCAGTAAAATCAGTCGTAGTACCTACTCAGAGAATGCTTGTTCTTGGTTTCTTGCTAAACTCGTTGACTATGATTGTAATGTTGTCAAATCCCAAACCCTCTTGAAATGTATACCATTTTCAAGGCTTTGAAAACCTTTGCTAATGACAAATCTAATACTCACATCAAAATTAATGACTGACAACTCAGCAGCTGTTAGTGCAATCAACTATATGGGAACCAGCCAGGGAATTCATGCAATTTTATGACAAAGGCAATTTGGGAATGGTGCCTTGAAAGAAACATCTGGATTAGTGTAGTTCATATACCCTGTACACAAAATTTTGTTGCCGACTTTGAATCTCGTGACAATCAAAAGGAAGTAGAATGGGTGTTAGCGATATCCTCTCAACAACATGCACCAAACGAGTTAGACTGTACCTGTTTGCGTCACGTATCAATCCTAAATATGTGTCCTTCAAACCCGATCCAACCGCCTTTGCCATGGATGCGTTTACATTAGATTGGTCTAGGCTGATGTTCTATGCTTTAGTGTGATCCCAGCTGTCCTGAGCAAAATAGTAGCAGAGAAAGCCACATGTGTTTGCATTCTCCCAGACTGGCCTACGCAAGGGTGGTATCCCAAAGCAACACAAATGTTAATGAAGGAAAGGGTAATCTTGAAAGCAAGAAAGGATCTCCTCATGCAGGCTTCCAAGCCATCCCGAGGAGATTCACCCTCTGTGGCACAAACTCAATCTTATGGTTTGCCTCTTATCAGGGACAGCTCAGATAACTATGGTCTATCACTAAGTGCTAAGGAAGTTCTAATGGCTTCCTGGAGAACTGGAATTTCAAAGCAATACCAAGCATATTCAACAAAACGGTCAAGGTTCTTTATTGAGAATGCTATTGGCGGTTTTACGGTCTGGTATATACCAGGGTGGTGAGATTTTGGTGACACTGTTCCGTTCCGGTTTAAGCTTTAGTACCTTGAACACTGTCCGTTCCGATGGTAGCAAATTTGGGGAACACCCTTTAGTTTGTCGCTGCTTAAAGGGGATTTATAAATTGAGGCCAGCTCTTCCTAAATACACGCACTTTTGGGATGTTAATATTGTACTTAATTTTCTTAAGACCAGCTGTCACTTAAGGACCTTTTACTATGTTTGACTATGCCTCAGCGTGAGCAAATCATATGTTTCTTTGGATGTGAACTATATTCAAGCATTTGACGACAAGTACAGATTATAACATAAATTCAATAGCGCGAGCGTGCTTCATATTCTTATTGAGCACGCTAATGACGTCAGCAAACTAGCACCTTGTTTTTCTTTCACATGTGAGAATTTTGCATTTGGTCAAAATAAAAATCCGTTTTCATGCATGAGTTCACCCTTCAGTTTTTGACCGATCTGAGACAAGAGGTTGGAGTTGCAATCGGCTGCGCCTCGTCCGCGCCTCGTGCAACTCTTACGCCTCTTTCGTGCTCTCCAAACTTCCCGCGTGTTCAATATCTCGACATACGCACGCTGACGCATGAACTAATTGTTAAATAACTGTCATGCAGAAGCTAAAATCATCTAAACCTGGAGCGCATTTGGAACCAATCGTAGTGCACGCTTTTAAGGAGGTCAAAAACTTTGCGTGTTTGAAAACTTTAAAGAATATCTTTTTAGAACTAGGGGTGTAAGAAATGGCCAATCAAAACTTTTGATTAGTTGCATAAAGCCTCACAAAGCAGTATCAAGGAGTAGGATTTCTAGGTAGACCAAACAAGTCATGAAATCTGTGGGTATTGATGTCACTATGTGTACTAATCATAGCACCCGATCTGCATCTACTTCTGAATGTGAAGCAAAGGGTTTCAGTGTTACAGTGCTACCTTTGCAAAATTTTATCACTCTGCATAACAACGACGTGAAGACTTCATTCTTTTTTTTATTCTAAAACGGCTGGTATCAGTTTACTTTTAGGACACTTCATGTTAAGGAGATGAAAAATTGTGAAAGACTTCACAAAGTGAACGTCGCCGTCGTGGAACTTAAAAAAGGTCAATCCGTTACGTTTCTTAGCTGTCACCACTCTCAAGTAAAGGGGCGAGTGCTAGGAGCCCTTATTCATCGACTGCAAGCTATTCCAAAGTTTCTGACTAACTTAGTTCCAAGGGCTTTCCTCTGATATAAGGCCGAAGGACCATGGAAGTCATCAGGTGTTTGGTGAAGTGATCTGTGAACAGAAGTAACGTAGCTGGAATATGTCAACAAAAACTTTGACTTGCATTTTTATCTGAGAATGATATGAGATATTCTAAACTGTTCTGTTACATCCGTTATTTGTCGACCAAAAGGATCCAGGTTTCTGGGGAAAAAAAAAAAGGTTTACAATGAAGCACTGTGGCCATTTGCGCTTGCGCCAATTAAACAGTACAGATATTTACGTATCGCTGACACGCCCCACAATTCCCCCTTTGTCCCACTGTCCTGTATCCATTATGCTGTAAGAGAGCTATATTTGTAATGTATAGTTTTCTATGATTCACTGTAATAATTTTAAGACTTAGGATTGCTTACTTATTCATATAGCTAGAATGTTAGTCATTAATTGATCATGCTTTTTTTTTCTTTTTGGATATTTGTATACTTTTCTCGGCATATTAGCATGTATTGCTAGCGGCCTAATCAGCCTCCTCAACCCAAGTTGAAATAAAGTTACCTACATACCTGTCCTCTCCTGGTTTCCGTCTTACCTCGTGAACATTAGATTCATTGGCATCTATCGTCGAATGTGCTTGCATTTGTCGAATGTGATTCAAATTAATCCAGTAAAACCACGCGAGTAAGAACCTTCCGTTTTCAAAGTTAGCCTAAACAGGTTCTTTCTTGAATGGTAATTTTAAGAACCTAGACGGCCTAAATTTCTCTTAAAAGAGAAATTTAGGCCGTCTAGGTTCTTAAATAGGTTCTTATTTTCTGTAGATAGCATCGTTTAGTAATATTCGGACATCGTCTCCTATGCAGCAGGCAGTTTTTCCCTATCCCTATTTAAATACAGAATTTAAAAAAATTACTTAAAGGGGCTAGGTCACGCTATTTTAAGTAATTTTTGTTTAATTTTGTTAATTATGAGCTCTAAACGTCAAATTGGCAGAGCAAGAGGCTTTCATTTGCAAAATCACGGCCACATAACAACTGAGAATGATTTTCCAGCTTTGTAAATGACATTTTGATATCGACGGATATAAATTTAAAAAAAGGTGGGCCGACGTTTTTTGAAATTTACCCAAATTCAATCCATTTCAATCCTCTCCGGTTTTGTCCATCCATGTCCCTTCTTGGCTTCCCTGTGTTTTGTTAGAGTTCTTCTATATTTTTGAACAGTTATTTTAATATTTTAGTAAATTCTATGACCATTCGATCAGTGCTGAATTTGCCTAAAATTGCGTGACCTAGCCCCTTTAAGATCAAAGGTGCACTCAACCTGTTCAAGAACAAGGATCCAACCATGGAGCTGGACAGGTGCGCCAGTTTGAAGACCGCTCAGTAAAGCTAGGAAATTGTTCTATTGCCAAGGAGGCTTCGAAGTATGAGCAAGAGCTTGGAATAACGCAAAATGTGGTGCACCCTAACCCTACATGCTGTACTGATGAGATAAGATCACAGGTACAAAGACCAAACAGCAATTGAAGCGAGCTCAGCAAGAAAAGCTGAAGGAGGACTTGCGAAGTCAGAGTTAGCAAGGGAAGCTGATCGCCTTGAGAAGGAGTGACCCCGAGCTGAGTAACGGATGTTTTGACTGGCTGAATAAGTGGAAGTCCTTTCCAACGAATGTGATTGCCGGTACCTATGAGCTGTACGAGCAGATGTTCAATACACAAATCTAACAAGAGCTGGTACGGAGCGTGACGTGCAATGCAGACTCTGCGGCAAAGTGCAAGAGTTAGTATCACATATTCCGGCTGGATGTTCTGCGCTTGCGCAAAGCAAATATCTCCACAGGCATAATTCCGTGTCGAAGATTCTGTTCTTTGAGATGCTCCGTGATCTAGAACTCGTGGACACTGTGCCACCTTGGTTCTCCCCGACCGAGCCAGAATCTGTCTACGACAGCGCAGATGCACAAGCCTTTTGGGATGTCCCGCTGTACGCAGACCACGTGTTAGTGAAAGCCAACCGGATAGATGCTGGGGTTGTGTTGTCCATGGATAGACAACAGAACTGCGAAAGACCAGGATAAGACAAAGAAGTATGCCTCTGTGCAGCTGGAACTAAAACAACAGTTCTATAGATACAGCATAGACCAGCACAACATCATCCTAGATGTGCTGGGAGGATAATCCAAAGGACGCAAGAGAACCATTATGCTTTTAGTGAGAAGGAAGAGTAAATAAATCTTGATAAAGCTGCAGAAGTCGGTGTTAGCTTCAAGTCTACACATTGCCCGCCACTTCAAAGTAATGACATAAGATAAGACACTAGTAATTAAAAGCAATTTCTAAGTATTTTAATGTGATATCTCAGACAAGTAGATTTGAAAGGGTTTTTTTTTTCAAGCTCTACTTGGAAGACATTTTAGTGCATTAGTTTCTACAATTAGTTTTTTTATTCAGTTTATTTTCTTATATCCCGTTGGCCTTTAGAGTCACTCAACAGCGCCCTACTGTGACTTAGCCATCGTTTAGCATACGTAAGTTTACACTGCCATATAATAATAAAATTTATTTCTACCGCGAAAATTCAAGGTAAAGTTTTGAAATGCGCCTTACAATACAATGTTCACATAGAAAACCAGAATATATGCAGTAAAAATATTTAACAATTATTCCACGAGGGTGAGTTGGATATGAGAGGATAGACAGCCAACGAGGTGCATAGCGACGAGTTAGCTATAATCATCTCATATCCAACAAGCACGAGTGGAATAATTGTTTTATTAAAAACACCCCCAAGATATTATTTGAATTTGTTCGCGAGAGTCAAAACCCAGTCTGAAAAGGTTAGTGAAATGTAACTAATTAAGTTAATTAATTTATAAATTGTCTCAACTCGCATTGTTTTGCTTCGCATTACACTAAGACAGATGCATAAATTGTCTAATTAAAGTTTTCAAGTTGCTGATTTGAAATATTTTCATGCCATACTTTGTAGCTTTCCTTGTGCTCCCTGGTGTTGGGTTTTGTAACAGTTCAAAGCCTTCTCTTTCATTTAACTCCGGTGCAAGGTGACTTTGGCCGGACGCCACTTTTTTTTTTCAGCGAAAAAATTTTTAGCTCCTTTTTAATTTTAAGCTAACGCGTATGCTTCCCATATTTGTAGATTATGGTATGTTAGCTCATATGCCATGATGGCTAAGCAAATGAAAAGTCTTGACTTGCATTGTCCGATGATCTAGTTTTTAATAAATTAAAATATCACAGTAAGTTAAGAGCGCACATTTTTTAGATTATAAAAAATATGAACCCGTTTCAAATTTTAGGGTCAACAAGTTTTTGTTTAGAGGGGATCTAGCCGAAAAACTTTAGGCTAACAGTCTCTTTAAAAAAATGCTTTTTACCTGCGGGGTTTTACTGTACCTATTTCTTTATTTTTGCTCCATTTGGCTTGCTATATCCGCTGGCCAACGTACGGGAGTTTCGAAAATCTTGTGGGTGGTTGAGCAGAGAGTTCTCGCTCCTTCTCGTCAGTACTTCTCTTTGGTTCTCTTTTGACTTCTGTCCAGGTTTTAGGTGGAAAGAAGCTTGTAAAATTCACGCTTTACCTATCTTATTTTTCTTTGCTTGATTTCATTGTTGTTTTTGGTTGTTAAATGCCGCTTTTTTTCAATCCTCTCTTCCCGTTTTTTGATTCCTGTATTGGAAGGAATGGCGATGGAATTCCTAAGGAGTGCTGTTGCTAAGCGGGTGATGTGAGCGTTCTGGGCCTGATTGCCACTTCTATGTTTCTTTTCACGATTTATTGTGTTGTCGTTTACATTACGCCTGGTTTTCATATGATCTGCAACGGTCTGCGACGATCGGAAGCTGTCTGCGTTGGTAAATCAGAAGGGATCGCAGACAAGCATACCACTAATCCTCTGCAAACCGAGAAGAAAAAGGGGCGCACTTACTTCAAGTCTTACTGGAACTGCTTCAAGGCGAACAATAGCGATGTTTCTCGTGACGTCATCTATTTAATATTAATATGCCAACCAGAACCTAATTGGCCGTTGAAACAATGACTTCTTAGGTATTTTTGCGCGGTTTACTGAATATCCGGGAAATCAGATCTCAACAAGTGTTATTAAAATCCAAAAAGAAAATTGGGGGTAACCACGCATTTTTCAAAATACAAAGCAATGTATGGCGTTCCTTTCCAAATTAAATCTTAATTATCTCTGAAAAATCGGCAAAAATGGCGTATAAAGGGGGAGGGGGTGGGGGAGGAGGAAGATCGGCCTTCCTGAACAAGAGGTTGGCAGGTTTGCAAATGGCTTTTCGGGCCTGAAGATTTTTCGGGACTTTTGAGAAACGGGCACCAGGGCAAAGAAATGAAGCCCGTAATAGTTTCATTTGATAGTTAAGTTAAGTCAAAAGAAATTTGAGGTTGCTTAAAACAAAGAAATTGTGAAATTCTTGTCAGGCTTTTAGATTTCACGCCTGAATGGTTGCGTCACCACTTTCTTAAATTTTTCATCTCGGAAAGGGTGCTGAAAGTCGTCATATGAACAGAAACTTATTTAATCTTGGTAACCGAGCCAGCCCGGTCAACTGGGATCATTTGAAGAGCCCCTTAGTAAGTCTTATTTGTTATCGTGTGCTATTTCATATTTGTCAAGTTAATTCTCTCAAAGACGACATTTGGAAATAATGTCTCATGATCTCCACTTTTATAAGTGCTTAAAGGCCGGGGCGATAATTTTGCATGCGGATGCCCCGGTTTTAAAGCCCACGGATTTTTCTATTATTGTTCTTGGCTGCTTCTGTCCAGTTGGGGTTCTTGAGACTTTAATTTGATAAAGGCTTGTCACTTAGAGTCAAACTTCCAAAAGATTTGGATCTGATAATGTAATGACTTCAGAATGGCCGGGCAATCTGGCAATATCACAACTTTTCAAATAGCCTTAAGCTTGAGGGGTTGTTTCTTTGCAGGGCGAAATGTTTGGCTATCGATCGGGCGGCAAATTAGAATTGAAGACGTTTTTGGAAGCGGGAAAAGGCAATGTAACTGAGGGCCGAACCTTTCTCTTTACATAAAACATCGTGAGGCCCTGTCAGGGGTTATCGGGGTACGGGATATTTAGGTAAACATTTATAGAGATACGGGATATTTGGGGGATAAAATTAACCGGATACAGGATATTTATAGAAGAGATTCCGGCATACCGACCATCAAAAGTTTTTTAAATCAATAAAATAGATTCGTTGGTCAATATAGAAGGCAAAAAAAGATAAAGCGACACTCAGAAATGCGATTCTTTTATTTTTCCGTCAAATAGTCACAATATCTATCAATATAGGCCTCTCCAGACAACGTGTTCGATGAAAACCCTCCCCTTCCCCCTAAGTGGCACGATGGCGTCATCAAAAGTAACTGGCATTATAGGGATACAAACCACAGGAATTAACGGGATACGGGATATTTAGGCCAAAAATTAATGGATAAGGGACGCTAAAACCCATCGGATTTCCAATTCAATACAAAAAACTTCACACAATTGAAATATATTAAATGAGTATAACATGCAACTTTTCATTCTACACACTTGGATAATACTGCAAGCTGTTTGACTGTCTGTAAATCATTTAACATCTGAATCTTGGATTAATGGAAGGAATGCCTCAAGAGGAAACTCAATAGCAGCAAATTCTCGCCAAGAAAACTCTGTGAGTGTTCATTCTCCTCCCATAGCTGTGCAACCTTTTCACCGCAAAACATTACCGGTCTAGATGGGAAAATCTCGACCGCGGTCAATATCGATTTCAGCGAAAGTCGTGAATTTGGTAGTTCCCAGTCCTTGTGAGGCAGAGCCATATAACAATACGCCATAACAAACAAACCCGCAACTCTTCAAATCTGCTCTAATCTTACGTGCTCAATTCTTGCATGAATCTATCGCATTCGAAGAGTAACTGACCAAGATCCAAAAACAACGCAATGTTAACTCCTTGTATTTTCCAGAACCTCTCCAAGGGTCTTAAAAAGTCTGATGCTCCGGTTGAGCATCAATATAAAGATAACCGCTTTAAAATCTAAATAATCATAAACAAGCCCATCAGGAAAAAAAAAGGATAAAACGGTTCCCCAGATGTTGTTGATACTTTGTTTCTTTAAATGCTGCTAGCGTTTCGTAGGTCTAACAAGCGTCTTATCTTATTAGGTTGCACCGATACACCTCATCGGCTTACAATAAACATGCATTTAACGTCTTCTGAGACTCGATAGAACCTTACAACTCCTTTATCGCGGCATCAACAAACCCTTATGAATCAAAGCTGACTTACTGTTTTTAGAGAATAATGCTAGGCAGCGAAACCTTCAAAAGGGCAGGCAATAACCATTAACGACCACTGAAAGAATAAACGCTGAAGTCCCAATAGATCGCCAAAAACCAATACTTTTCCTAAATTCCCCTTCACGGACAATTGAATCTTGAGCTCAGATAAACTTCTGTTACTCGCTTAGATCTAATAGAAGAATTGTTACCTCTACCATACATTAATTAGGGGAAACCATCGTAGGTGATTCCTGCTCCTGACCGAGCATGAAGGGTAGTGAAGGAGACCACTTCTGTTCGATGGAAGGCCTTGGAACCAACCGATTTTACATGCTTTAGCCCAGTGACTAAACCAACCGCAGCGGAAGCGCCTGTTGGCGGTATTTCCAGCAAATTCTGAAAGAACAAAAAAAGGGCAAATAAAAGAAATTAATCTGTTCAATCAAGAGGGTGGGGGGAGGGGGGGAGAATAGCAGAGAACGTCAGTGTTGAATTGCGAGAATGAGAGAACAACCAAAACTTGCCATCTGCTTAAATAGTATGATAACTCAATGGGAATATCCCTGGGGACTACTTAAACACCTAGAAAATACCTGATGACAAACCGCAAAAACCCTTCAAATTAGAAGAATTCAAACGCATACCAATAGAAAATACTGTTAACGATTCTGCGCACACTTTGATATCGTACTTTAGTTTACTTGACGACTCACTGAAGGGAAAAACGAAGCACACACATGATGAGATTACAAGGAAAGGTAGAAATAGAAAACGAAAGAAAAGCGAATTCAGAAAAACACGCCGGACACTTACAAGATGTGTGCCGCTCTCCGGATTACACTGGCAGAAACGGTTTTGCATACAACATAACAAACTTATAATGCGAAGCTAAACAATGCCAGCGAAATAACGCAAAGAACAATACGAGCCTTACAAGGGTGTTAACGAGGTACTGTGACAAAGGTAGACAAAAACAAGCGAGGCTTGATTACGGACTAAGAAAACTACAGTATAAGGCAAACCGAGAAAGGGGAAAGCAATTAATTACACGGAAATTCGTGGCTACATGACCCTTTCATCATCTGTTTTTACTCCGAAACCGTTCGTACCCAATTTATTTTTAGGACACTTTGCATAAATTGTACGACGTAAACGAAATGGGATAATCTCGAAAGACTTCAGAAAATGCAAAGTTCTATTTTGAGGTGACGTTTACGTTCGGGTGCAGGGATGGCGCAGTGGTGAGAGCACGCACCTCCCACCAATGTGGCTCGGGTTCGATTCCGAGACTCGGCGTCGTATGTGGGTTGAGTTTGTTGGTTCTCTACTCTGAACCGAGAGGTTTTCTTCGGGTACTCCGGTTTTTCCTCTCCTCAAAAACCAACATTTGACTTGATTTGCGTTTAATTGTTAATTTCAATGTACAGTGTACCCAAATAGTGCTCCAACGCCAGAACGACTAGATACTAGTTGCTTTCCTTTCCCCATTCCCTCCGTGCATATGCGATAGCGACAAGTACTCACCAAATTCTCCATTGTTGTTTAATTTTTTTCGTTTGCTTCAGTCGATTGGAATTTTACTTTATCGCTTATTTCAGTGCTGTTTTGCCAGGATCAAAGGGTGCCGATTGGTCAAATATGATCAGCTAACGAATTCCACAAAGTTGCAAAGAAAAAAAGCTTCTACTAAGTACACCACGAAATCAACACAAGTTTGTTTAAAAAAAAAAAAAAGTTTTTAAAAAAATTTATTTTAGACACTTGTCGTTGCGGAAGATTTGAATTTTGTTTTCATAGTTCCATTCACAGAAAGGAAAAATAGCAGCAGAATTTTTCTTTTTCTTCATTGGATTTTAAGACTTGCACTCGCTCTTATTTATTTACTAACTTTTTGCTTCTTATATTGTCAGGCGGGTAGAGCCGACGGCAAAAGCATTAATATGCCTAATGTGGTATTAAGCGAGTCACTCAACATAGATAGCAAAAAATGCTCCACTCTTGGCTTATTGGCTTTGTACAATCGGCCGTGCTCTAAGAAGGAAAACAAATTGATTTTAAAATAGTTTTATGGCAGACAACAAATTCGGCGCGCGCAAAATCAGCTGCTTTCATAACAATGCTATGCTCTCGGCTGATGGAGGCATGAAAGAACTAGACCAGTGTTCCTTCGACTTTGTTGAAACCCCACTTTCGTTGTTGTAAAACAAGTGGTTCGTGAGTTAAGCTGTGCGTGTATCGAGTTATGAAGAAGCGAGAAGTTTGGAGAGCACCCAAGAGGCAAGAGTCGATCGCGAGCAAAGCCGCGCCTTTGGCACCTGCTTCCAAACTACCAAGTGATAAACCATCAGCTAATTATTGGTTTAAATGTTCAAACAACGACAACAACAAATAAAAAAACAAAAACTCCCCGGTGGAGCTTGTTGTTTGATCATATAAAAGGCTAGCCAATATAAACAACTGCAAGCCGCAAATCTATTCATGAAATGCTCTTACCGCTTTTAGACAACCACTTAAAGACAAGCGTTTCATTTCGATTAAAACAAATAAAAAAAACCTTAAGAGGAAAGGAATTATTAACTCAATAAAAACGGACGATTTGTTTCAGCATATCTGACAACAACGGCGAAGGGTCTCTAAAACTGCAGATTATTTGTCAATCTTTGTCATATGACTGTCTGATTTGCTATTTCATTCAACGAGTTCCCGACAAACTTCTGCAAATTATCATACGAAGCCGGCACACGCTTTTAATCAACTTTGTTTTGGTAAACGTTCGATTCTCGGCTTTACTGCTGCGGGGTGTAATTAATATACGTAAACATGAAACACATTAAAAGCGTTATGTTGAAGTGGCTATATTTCATGGATTTGGACTTTGATATTCTGGTCTTTCACCAAGGTCAAATATGAATCAATATCTCCTGTTCTCCTAATTCGAAACTATTTCTGTTTGCTACTTTTCAAATAGCTCACCTGGTTCGTTTGAATGTTGAAGTATGTCAATACTTAAATTTGGAAAGCAATTCATTCCTCAATATAACTGAAACTATGCGTTTTGTTAATGATCAGTGACGAAATTAGGTTCTATTATAGAGTTACAATGTCCACATTAAAAGCAATGAAACGAATTTTCAGGGGCTGTCCAATATCACTGAGCATTCTGGTAGTAATCTTTATCTGCAAATTTCAAGCTACCCTGAGAGACGTAGCCACGCCCAAGGAAAATCCTGTTGCATCAGTCAACAGACGATTTCCACCCGAAATTAATAGAATTGAAAGAAGGGAGGTGATTTTTTTTTTTTATTTAGCGATAAAAATAGACGAAACAATTCCCTGAGGTCCTTATGCTAATATCAACGAGCGCACATAGCGTGAAGAGTTAGGTGCAAAAAATGTTCATTCGCGGATCTCTACATCGAACTCGTTAAGCTCGGACTGAGAGAGAGAAGCTCACCAAAGCAATGACTGATTTTCGCTGTTTCGGGTGAGCGTTGATCGACTCTCCAGGGAGTTGAGGAAAAGACGGTGTCGTGGAGTTTACGTGGGGGGTGTTGTTGGAGTCAAGTGTCCTCACGGGGGAGCTCTCAGATTTTAATCGAGTTCTAGACTTTATTTATAAACTTAGGGTCGTTTATCAGTATTTGTTTTTGAACTTTTTTTATTCTCCAGAGGCATAAATAGAATAGTATTGTTAAAAGGTATTTATTCCCGGTCCTTACTTAACATGCAATTCCCATGGGCCAATACGATGCAATCACTGCGCATGATCTGACTGATTATATAAAAGGACTCTGCTCGAGCTTGGTGGTAACAGCCGAAAGCATAGGAGCAATCGAGTCCCTTCCTTTGATGACTGAGGACCCACAAATTCATATACAGGTACATAGAAAAATCTCTATATTTGTGTGAAATGAACCTTGCAAATCAATTTCATTTTAAAATCAAACGTGAACGCCTAATTGTACTGACATGGACCGCAAAAAAGCACAACCAAAATACGGTTTTCTCTGAGAAAAAGATCACAAAAACTTTGAGTGTCCTCTTTGTTCTGTATGAACATTATACAGATCACGAGTGTTAGTTTTGCTGGGACAATCGTTTGTGTAAAATTTACCGGTGTTACTTGGAGATAGCCTCTTAATGGCTCCGCAAATGATTAAAAATTTTGGTTAGCTTCTGTCTTTTCATTTGTCGGATCTTGCTGTTCAAATGACTTAGTGATTGTTGATTTCAAACAAGGATTTCTGGTAGCCAGTGTGCAGTCACTAGTGCACATCGACCGTGGCTGGCGGGAAAAGCATTTGATAGATTTTACTTTTCGAAATCGTCACCGTTCTTAATTATAAAAGGTTTAAAATTTCATAAACATCAACTTTTTTTTATTTCCATATATCGGATCAAGCTGTCCAAGGGCTTGGCAGTTATTAATTTCAAGCAAGTTTTTTCATTCGGTCCGCTCGGCAAAGTCCATCAGTTTACTAGAGCAGATTGACAGAGCATTGTCTAGCGTAAAACGTGTTTGATTAATTTACTTTTCTGGTCAGTGAATTTTCTTAATGGACAGAAAAAATGTCCTGAGGGCGTTTCCACTGAATATAATATTTAGCAGAACGGCAAACAGCTTTGATACCACCTAAAGTTGCATAAAACAGAGAAATATGACGAATCTGTCAAGGTGGGAACCTTAAAAAGCTTCAATTTGCTTTAGAGGTTAATGGTTTACCCAAATATATATTATTTGCGATTAGTTAGAGCAGTTTTCGCTTGATCTATGAACAACACATAATTAGCCAATGGTGACTTTGACACATGTGTTTTCCTGCGCTCACAATTTCCGATCGCGGGCTTTATGTATTTACTTGAAACCGATTGGTTCGTTTGAATTTTTTAGTCTGTCGTGATTGGTCGAATTCATCAATGTGTTCATTTGGAAAACAGCTGAAGCAAACGATGTGTTCCTTTTGGTGAATCCAAGAACCGATTGCCGCTCTTAAAGCGGTTTCGCTTTCCGTTCGGTACATCCAAATCCGGAAATTTGATTTGAAAGATTCACTGCCGGAATTTGGAATAAAAAGAACTCAAATCCAGATTTACGGAGATGAGATCTACGCTGTTCCATTCACAATGGCTCCGAAATTAGTCAGCTGAACCAGTGGTATTTCCAGCTAGAGCAAAACTCTGACCTTCCCATTTTCGACGCTTTGTCACTATTTTGGACTATTTTGGCGTAAAACATCAGAAAAGAGCGATAATCTTCGGTGAAATATGTGTTCGGGAGAGTCAAACTGTTCTAAGAATTTCGGTTCTACGTTGCCAAACAGCTACAGATTTCTTAATTAAAACATCACCTTAAAGGTTAGCAAACGGGGAAAAGAAGTCCCTTACGTTTTCGGAATGGATATTTTTGCGATTTATGGCACTTAAGAAGGTCACCTAGCAGTTTCGGATGAGGAAATGGTTCGCTGGAAAGTTCTTAGACGGTAACGTTCAGCTAGCAATTTCTGAAAGGAGGATACCATTCCCTAAAATTTTCGGACACTTAAATTTTCAGTTAAGATATCCGGACAGATCAAATTCTTCTGGGTAATAAAAACATCTTTTCACACAGTCTTTATACAATACAAATGACAAAGGAGTTTGGCTTAATTCAAGTTCTCGTTGGGTACCCTTGACATTTGTTAACTTATCAACTTAAACCTTTGAGCAATTCTTGAGAGGTCGCAATATTGAACGCATTCACGAAAAAAGGGTATACCAAGGTTACAGATCCACTATAGGACGTTTTCAACCAACCTCTAGAGACACCAATAACAGCCCCGTAGAGAAATGGACGACTTCTGGTGGGCGGACAATAGAAGCTAATGACACATCTTTTGTTTTCGTCCACCAACATTGTTGCGATGACGTCACGTGAAAACCTCCTATTAGGGACTGATTTCAAGTTTCTTTCGGCCGCGAAATCTGGCTACTTTTCGGATCAAAAATCAGGATTCGCCGTTAAAGGAACACATCCATTTACATATAAAAGTGATCGCACTGATCGAGAAAATTCTGTTCTAGTAAAGTTCACACAAAACTTGATCTCCAGGTTTTCTGTGATGATTACCGGAAGCAATTATTTTCGTTTTCGCACTGAGACTTCAAGTACTTGGAGTAATTTTAATGGTACAAATTATAATAATTAAACCAAAGATAATAAGTCTGTTTCTAAAAGTATTCGAACACTGATTCCATTCAGAAATTATAGAATATGGTCATTAAACTTTAAACAAAGATAAGTCTCAATTCAGCACAATTAAAAATCGTAATACAACTCCCACTTGTGTTGAAAATAGACCACATTGAAAGCATAAACCCCCACGCGAAAGTACTCGTCAAGCACTTGGAGTGTTTTTCTTGCTACAAACAGCGCAACAATTCGACTCAAGGTAAGAAGAGTTTGCAAAAAAATATTTAATCATTATAGTTAGTGATCAGAAAACACTTGAAATAATCGAATACAGGCCACATGGTAAGAATTTAGAAGCCAATATTGCAATTAAAGTACCCCTAATGCTGAAACCACAAGGATTGTTTCAGATCGATAAACGTACAGCTTATAATCGACGCTATCCACGGTGGGTCCAAACCGTAGGCTAAAATAGTGACTATCACTCACTTATAATTAAGGCAATTTCGAGATAACAAACTGGTACCACTTGAACGCGTTTTTGCTAGAATATAGGCGTTCTATCCACACATTGAGCTCCAGATTTAATGATTTGTAAACCCTTTCTGAATGATCTAGAAGGACGTAGTCGCGGTTTTAAAAAGGCAGATGAGCAACCACAGGATAAATTATGTAAATCACCAAATGAATAATTTGTTGTAAAGGGATTTTTCCAACAGCTCTACTGGCCAACAAACATTTCAGTGCTCACAGCCAGCTGTCGATTGGCAAATTTTGTACTTCAAAAGTTTGCTTCGATAAGATGCGGTCTGCGTTTGGCCCCGCTGTGTTTTGCTTGAAGGAAAATAACATGCATTATTGATTAAATTATTACTTTTTCACTCCATAAAGACAAACGAATCTGAGAATTTACCAACATTGTCCTCAAGACCAATTGGACTTTTTAGAACTTTTCAACCTCAACTTCAACTTCACTTTATTTTGCACTTACAGTTTTGAAATTACAAAATTAACATAAAAAAAAGAAAAGATGCATATATAAGAACTAAAGGTGACACTGGTTTATAGTTTGTGCAATAGAACCGCGAGGTTATCGAGTTAGCCTCCATCTCGTTTGAGTGAACATAAAAAAGCATTGGAGATTTTTGACAAATCCATGAAAAAAATTGTGCGAAATTTTTGTCATTCTTCTATGGAAATAACTTATAGCTGATTAAAAATCAATTTGTACTGGACCTTGATATTGATTCTGTGGTTCTTAATGGCTACAATTTCCGAAATACCAATCGGTTATTATACCGGGGGTTTAAGCTTAATGACAGTTAATCGTAGCAGACTGTAAAAACACCAAGCGAGCAATATTGATTGAAAGCCACTCACCAATATCTCAGTGAACATGAACTTTAACACGAAGTTGTTTGCTGCAGAAATAAGACTCGAGCTTCACGAATTGGCAGCTGCAAAGGGCTTAGCACTGGAACTATAACAAAAACTTTAATTAAGTGACGTGTTTTTTTTCGAGTTTCCGGGCACATATTCTCTGCCAGTCAACCATTTGATTGCTCAGCTCGGTCCAAGATTGTCAACGGGTAAGAGCTGGCTCGCCGAGCTCGTGTCAATCTGCACGTAGCTATATGCCGATAATCACTGGATAACATTAGACAACATCCATAGCAACCTTTTCAGCCAATCACCGGCTACCCCAGAGCAATCGCGAAATTCCTTTTGGCGTTCTATTCCTAGAAAACTGCTAAGTGTTTAATTCGTACCATTTTCCTTACACAGATATATAAAAGAAAAATGGACACCAGACCACTTGTTCTACTCTTTATCTTCATATTTGTGTCGCTAAATAGCAGCAGCGCTCGAGAAAAAAGCTCTCGACATAGCTCCCTTCCACTTTACAATGGCGTCAAAAGTTGGTGCCGATCAGTTGATATTCAGCAAGCCATTCAGGAGCCTGGATGCGAGACTGAAGTGATCCAAAACAAAGCCTGCGTCGGTCAGTGTTTCTCTTACTACACGCCAGGGACACACCCTAGAAAGGACTTGTCGGATAAGAGAATGAAATATTGTGACATGTGCAAGCCATCACTTAAGAGTTGGACCAAAATCAGTCTCAACTGCCCCGGAAACAAACACGCGCAAGTCGACAAACTTGTGGAGATGATTTACAGCTGCACATGCCAGAAGTGCATCAAGGATCTTAAACACGACTGAAGAGCGAAAACTTTGACATAATGAATATCTGATTATCAACTACCGTACTCATATCAGTGCTCTTTTAAGAGGGATGCTCACTGGCGTCGTATCTTCATTCTATGCCATACGTTCTTATGATAGGGAGCTTAAGAAACGACGACGGCGATAGCGTACGTGTAGCCGTAACCTACCCCTTCGGGGGGTAGGGTACGGCTACACGTAGGCGACGACGGCGACGGCCACATCAATTAACGCCACAAAACAATGATTCGTTTATTAAAAGAGGAAAAATAATCGTGCTACAAGTGCCGCACGAATTTTAGCACATTTTTTTTCGGTAATCCGCATAGTGACGACGTGAAATCACAAACTTTGAGGTTTTGAGAGCATACAAAGGAGAGCATACAAATGTGTAAACCTTTCATCCTCTATTTTCACTCTGAAACCGCTCGTACCAATTTATTTTTAGGATACTTCACCCACATTGTAGGATAGACGAGATTCGCGGAAGACTTCAGTTAAGATTATGCGCGCGCCGATCAACTCAAAACTTCAACATCCTTCCCCCCCCCCCCCCCCCTCCCCGGGCATTTGATATAGATGGAAGATTGGATCGATCAAATTCTCGCCCCCTCGAGCCAAAATGGTGTTCAAATGCCCTACCTTATCGTCGGATTTGTTTGTCATACCCTAATAAAGAACAGTCGTTGTCGGCTCCTGTCGTGTTTAATAAAGACCCTTTGAAGACCTTTTTTTGTAAGCCAATCGCTCACAAATGCAACATCTCTTCCTTTAAACTCTTCCATCTCGTCCAAACACGTGTTTTATAGCTGTTAGCGACTTCGGCACCCGCTTGAAAAATTAATTGAAACCTGACACTTCCCGGTCAATTTTCCCCACCCCCCGCAGGCGATGGTCAAATGCCCGTGGTTTGATCGATTTGATCGGCGCATATGAAGTGACGTTTTCGTCGACGTCGCCGTTGTAGATTTTAAGGTCCCTATTAATATAGTACACGGTTCTGAAGGATCTCCGACACGGCTTTGATCAGGAAACCTAAGAGACACACCTTTGCTCCGCTTCCATGTCGACAAAGGTACTTTCATGACTGCCATGTTTACCTACGCGATGCGGTAACAACTCTGGGGCGAAAAAAAAAACTTTCTGGACGAATGAAACTGTTTAATTAAGGGTATAGTCAAAAATTGTTGAAACACTGAAACCAAGCTACACGCGAAGAAATTGTTTTCCTGGTGTCTTCTTTCGAACGGGAACACTTTCTACGCAAGTTAAGCTACAAGGCAACTTTGTGTCAAAAATCATGAAGACCAATAAAGTAATGTCAGACAAAATGGTGTTATTTTGAGTTCCTTTTCTTTGATACGGGTTCTTCCGTGAACTTATAATTAGCCACCTTGCAAAACGGCGAGAAAACATAGAGCATCAAGGGAATACTTCATTGAGTTCAATTTTACAAAACTCGAACAGAACTCAGTCTGAAATAAATGTATTTATTATATGGAGGAGAGTGTTTTACTGGGAACTAAACCACTCGTAGATTCCATACGCCACTTCATCCGGAACCCGAGTGGCGTATTTTCCGTATGTCACCTTTGTGAGTGTCGTATTGTTCAATGACGTCACGATTCCCGCCTTTTTTCATAAAGCCCAGCCGTATTTGTAAAAGTGACTTGACTACTTAACACAACACACTCCAATCGGAAATCTTCAATATTTAGTCTCCCTATAATAAAAAGAACATTACCCGTTGGCTCGAAGATATGAATTTTATGTATATATTTGAAGTGCGGGTTATAGAGCGGTTTTCAATTGAGTGTCGAAAGTAATTAGATAATTACTTTGGTTTATGATTACTCCACTCATTGATTGGTTCAAAGTTCTCGCGCCATTTTTTCAACCAATCAGAAGTGAAACCAAAACCAATCGTGGCTCACGCGTGCACATTTTCCCGCACTTTGTGTCGGCTACGTGTAATTACTTCGAGTTTTGATTGGTTTGCCGGATTTTCTCAGTCCTTTTTGATTGGCCAAAGTAATTACTTTGGTTTTGGTTTTACGACACTCATTTGAAACTCGCTCTAGACGAAAGAGAAAAGTGGTCCTCGTACTTCTCTGGAAAATTTCAGCAATTGTCTCCTATGACCTGAAAAATTCAGGTGGTTTCCTTCAACAGGATTCGAACCCAGGAATTCTTCGAATCTCGTTGACTGAAGCAACCTGAATCTTTCAAGTGTCTGCAACTTTAAATTGTCCTGATAAGTGCGAATATTATTTCTCTCACTCGTCTAGAACTCCGAACAACTGATCCTAATGATTAGAATATTTCCGAAGTATCATATCAGATAATTACAGCATGTTAATTTGGCTTTTAATTATACTTTTCCCGGCATTACACTAACATCATTTATTAAAGTGAAAAAACGTTCTCTGGTTAAAAAAGATTAAGAAGATAAGCTTTCGGCTATCAGTCTACAGCCTTTAACGAATGAAAAAGTCAGCGCCCGAATGGAAATATATACGCAAAGGGTGCCTTTTTTTTATATATCTATATATATAAAAGTAGAATACGAAAAGAAGTGTGAAAAAAGCTAAGAGCAAGAGAAAATGAGGGGACAGAGAGGGAGGCTCTCTTTCGTTATGTCCACGAAAGTTATTTTTAGACGAGCGGAAGTCTGCCTTCTGAGACGTCCGCATGCAGTCTTGCCTCGCTCTCAGGTTCTTAATGAAAAGAGAAAATGATGGCGCACGTGGAAGGCTGATGAATATATATTTTCTTTCAAACATCGGACCGAGGTTGGCGTGCATGCGGACGTCTCGAAAGACTTCCGCTCGTCTAAAAATAACTTAATAACTTTCGTGGACATGACATATCCCAAGGGCTGGACCGGGAGCCTCCTTCTCTGTCCCCTCATTTTCTCTTGCTAAGAGATAGAAATGTAAATGAGGTCTAATTACAATAAAATATCGTAAAGTTCCAATAGTAACGATCCCTGCGCATGCTAGTGAATCCCCAAAGTAGTGACCCCCCCCCCCCCCCGAAAGTAGCGAGACCAAAGTTTTTTAATTTGTATACCGTATACGTTAGACCTTTAATTTGTCAAAAACTAGTCAAAATGTTAATTAATGTACAATAATATGTTCGTGCAGTGTCACAAATTTTTCACTATAAGGCACTTTAATTTACAACAAGGGGAAGCTTTATGCCACCATTCGTCCTTGGCATCAGTTCAGTGATGTAGCGAGAACTAAGAACTAAACCGGTATAATTTCGTATTAACAACAGGAACGTTTCTTCATATTGAAATTGAAAACTCTATATAGTTACTGACAGACTAAAACGCAGCGGTACGTCATGCAGTACAATCGAAGCAGTTTAGCTTTCCTCCTCTGAGTCAGTGAAGAACTCGATCTCCTCTGTATCGGCTGATTCACGCATGCGGTAGTCCGGTAAACCATCGATATTTATTTCACTGTCCCTGCTACCAGAAATGGGTAGTGGAATTCCACATTTCACAAATGAACGGATAACTGTGTCTTTCAGCCGGCGCAAGAGGTCTCTTGCCATGCCGTACCCACCCATTTCGTGAAAAGCACACGCCGATCATCAGCGGTCACTTTTCCCATCATAGAGCGCTCTGGATTTGCAGGCAAGTGTTCCGTGACTAATCTGTCAACACTTTTCTTAAATTCCGCATTAAATGTAACATCGAGTGGTTGAACCTTGCTCCTTGCGCCCGGAGGTACAAGCCTCAGTGTCGTCTGGCACTCTTGAGTCAGAAAGGTCTTTACCCTCTCTGTTCTTTGAGCTGTATGCGCATCATAGATAAGAAGTCTCTCGCGTGGTTGACCAAACATGTTTGGCTTCTTCCACATATTTCTTAGCCAAAAGAGCATCATTTCCTCGTTGCACCACGCGTTCTATTGGAACTTGACCACGACTCTTTGATCATACGGCCTCTTTTCTCTGTCTGGAATTCTTTGTCCTGTACCTTTAAGATCAACAAGGGTTGATGCGATCGGCAAATATGGTCAATTGCATGGTACACTGTCTCTTATCATGGCCTTCACCTGTCGTCCGAGTCCATACTGACTTTTCTCCTTTTTCTGCATAAGTAGCTCCCTTGTTGTTGAAGCAGAATTGCAGAGGTGTTTGATCCATATTAGGTACATCGCGTGATTCCCAGAGACCTACAAGGCCTTCTTGGACACCCTTCAGCTCAGTTGCTTCTGAGATATCTGTGAAATTGTTGAATAGAGGTACGCAGTGTTTCAGACTGTTTCTGTGCAGCATTTGTTGGGCGCCGCAAGCTGATATCATAGAGTGATTTAAAGTGATTAAACCAGTGGTTTGACATTTTGAATTCTACTCCTGGATGCAGCTCCGCCATTAACTGCTTGCATCGACTTTGAAACCACCATTCCTTAACCGTGACACCTTTCCCACGTAGTTCCTGGAATTCCCGTCCCGACCACTGACAATACAATCTAGGAAGACATCCGGACCCCACCCATGTCGCAGTTAAAACATGAAACTGGATAGACGAATTTTGTCTCATTTGTTTATTGGTGTTGATATCGATTTATTTTATTTCTGTATTTATCATTGTTACCTTCTTTATATGAAACACAATCTATAGAGGGTTTGCAACCAATCTCTAGAGACACAAATAACAATGCTGCAATGTACAATTGCTGGTCAACGACCAAAAGGAGCAAATGAGAAATCTTTTATTTTCGTCCACCAACATGGCGTCGATGACGTAAACATGGCGACGATTGATGTAAATAAATTGTTGTTTTCTTTTTGTTTCGGAAAAAAGGCTTGGCCAGCTCTATTTGTAAACGATTTTTGTCCCCGAAAGTAGCGACCCCCAAGGGCTGCTAATTCCGAAAGTAACAAGGGTCGCTACTATCGGAACTCCAGGGTAGAGTATTGTCTAGCAGCCGTTTCGAGTTATTTTCCGCGTCAACGGTTTTAGATGTGTGCCAAGATTCTAGTGTTTTTTCGAACGCGGTAAATGCCTTTGTCAATAACACAAGCATTATCGAAGTCAATGGACTGATTGTTTTGCCATGCATGGTTGGCAACGTTTGAGCCCTTTGTATAGTTCTTCAAGTTTCGTTGATGTTGTTTTTTTTTTTCGGATTTGGAAGCATCTTCCGGTTTATCCTATGTAGTTCCAAGGACAGTCTTAACATGGGATTTTATAAACAACATTGGAGATCCGAAGGTTGTCTGTACTTTGGAGACGGGGATTCTTGTTGAAGGGGGTTGACCACGCGATTCCATTGACTTCTATAATGCTTGTTATTGACAAAGGCAATTACCGCGTTTGAAAAACACTAGAATCTTGGCACACAGCTAAAACCATCGAAGCGGAAAATAACTCGAAACCGTTGCCGAGGCAATAATTTATTTTATTGTAATTAGACTTCATTTACATTTGTAACTCTCAGTTTTTCTCACACTTCTTTTTGTATTTCTATTTTTTATTTTTATAAAAGAATTTTTATAAAAGAATTTCGCGCCCCATTCGCGCCTCAATTCGCGAGCTAATTAACAATTATTCCATGAGCGCGCGTTGGATATGAGATGATAGATAGCCAGCGAGGCGCGTAGCGCCGAGTGAATCATCTCATATCCAACAAGCGCGAGTGGAATAATTGTTTTATTAAAAGCACCCCCAAAATATAGAAACTAGACTACAATAAAAATAAAAAGGCCCAAAAAATCACGCGTATGCTTGCCGTGTTTGTAGATCATGGTATAATGGCTCTTATTAAATTCTCAACCTCGGATAATGCAATTCTCGTGCTCTGATTGGTTCACTCAATCTCGGTTATCAGCTCATATACCTCAGTTTGACCTTATATGGTAAATGATTGCGCTTAAGCGTTGCCCAAACTAAAAACGTTTACGCCAGAAAGCGAAATTTCTTTCGGTTTAAAGCAAAAGAAAAACGTTTTTGTGGAAAGTTTGGATCACTTTCGAAGCTTAGAGATACGCGAAAAGGTAAGAAATGTTTTTGTGATGAGCCTGCGTCTGTCTGACCACGAGGTATTACACAACGTCACATCTTCATCAACTTTTTTCGATTTCGCTAGGATTTTCTCGCTTTCTCCGCTCGTATTTCGTACTTCCAAATTTTTGGAGTTTAGGGAATTTAATAAAACAATTATTCCATTCGCGCTTGTTGGATATGAGAGTGGTTATAGCCAACTCGGCGCTACGCGCCTCGTTGGCTATTTACCATCTCATATCCAACGCGCGCTTATGGAATAATTGTTAAATAACCCATGATGGCTTAGCCAATCAAAACTCTCGAATTGCATTATCCAATGATCCAGTTTTTAATAACTATAATTATTCCATGAGCGCGAGTTGGATATGAAATGGTAAATAGCCAAC
>NC_090888.1:9549788-9554788 GCF_036669925.1 Montipora capricornis | reverse complement strand
TAGTATTTTAAAAATATGTCTTAATTCCACAGATTTTAGGGCTGATACGGCCTAAAAGTATACAATGATTTTATCCCCAATCTTAAATCGTTCTACAAGGAGTATATTAAATTAAAGCCTACAACCAAATAGCTTTCTGCAATTCGATTGGCTGAGAGCAGACGCATTTCAGCTTTATTTGAAATACCTATACGTAAAAATTACAGTCTTCATTGCAACCAAAATTACGACATCACGTCTTCGCGCTAGTTAAAAGAAAATGTTGGAAATATTTCTAGATTTTTAAATTCAAGTGATTCAGAAACTCAAAACTCAAAAGAAAATTCAGAAAAAGTATATTGACCAGGTTAAATGTTTCGACCAGCAGGGCCGAAAGCAAGACTGATTTCGAAACCATTTGCTCGCTAATGAGGCGAAAAAACTGGACGAAATAAACAGTTGGTGTTATGTAAATTTCTCGGGTAGTAGTATGAACAAATAATAGCATGGTTTATACGTGATATTTGGCATGATAAATGCCATTCGTGATATTTCAAATTTGTCCCACATTTCACTCGCCAAACGGCTCACTTGCCAAATTTCAAATGTCACTAGCGTGGTATTTATGACAAATATCACTACAAAATCATGCTATTAGCTATGCCAATGAAAATAATCTCTCAAGCAACTACTTCACTCAGTCTTAGATTATTAGCTAATTGAAGATCAGCTACAATTTACACCATTGGCACATTGAGAAAGAAAACCTTTTACTTTTCTTGCGTCAAAATTGGTCTCATCTCCTCAGCCATTTTTCCACAACACCAACTGAAACAAACAGAGTACATGTGATAGCAGATACGACATACCACAACTATTAGCCGACACAATTGTGACAAAATAGCGGCCACCAAAACAACACCAAACAAGGCGGGAGCAGCACACAGAAGGATGATTTCCACCACTTGACAGGCATTATACCAAGAGCTAAAATGATCGTTTAGTGGAACTGCCAACGAAACAGAAGATGCAAAAAACATGTTGACTACAGCCAAGATAACAACCGAGGTTAAAGAGACGGTTTCTGTTGTGTTGGCAATGCTGTCACGAAATGGTTGAATCAAGGCGTGGTGAAGAAGAAAGAAGACACAAAATAAAATCATGACAAGAAGACGAGGCATTGGGTCGCTGATAAAAGCCCTCAACACAATAAGAATCAGACGACGACCAATCATCACACTTTCCCAGCACAACGGAAGCCTGCTGCCGCTTTCAGGCCTCTTAAAAGAGCTGTAAAGAACCCTTTCCACAGAATTCTTTGGCAACTGGCTGCAAGGTGTGTCTTCATTGGCTGCATTTCTTGCTCCACGATATAGGTAATTATATGCCCAGTAAAGCAAAAAGGGCAACGAAAAACAACAGGCCAGAAGAAATTCTCCAACAGAAAGCATCCCGTTGTACAACTTCAAAGAACCCCAAAGCAATACCAACACGAAAGGTAAAACAAAGGTAAGAATGAAGACAATCAGAACGTATTGCCACCACTGAAAACAAGCAATGTTACCATCGAAAAACAAGCGCTGTTCTGAGCCAATGGGAACACAGCTTAGTAAACTGAAGCTGACAGAGGCCAGAGTTGTGTATCCTAGTAACATGGTCTGCAAAACAGCGCCAATATAGGGTTCAACAGATGGTGCTTCTTGGCCTCGAAGGGTCTGAACTCTCCAATACAAAACGTAAAGCACGCCGATCATCAGCAGTGTGCCAAACACATGAGATGCAGAAAATAGCTGCTTAGTTACTACCGTCAGACCAGGAAAAGGACAAATCAATCCATTGGAAGACAATTTTTGCTGAAAGTTGAACAGCCCTACCAAAGGCTCAATGAACTTCTTTGAAATGACGTGTCGGGCTGAGGTGGAGTTAAAGAGAAGGTTTGAAGTCTGATAGAAATAGAAAAGAATCTTTACATAGCCCTTGTCAAAGACATTGTCAGGGTTTGTAGGTTCGTGGTGTTTAAACCAGAGTATTTGACGCCCAATCCAGGGCACAATGGGAGGCTGAAATGTGAAAAACAACGCCAAGACCGAGACATAAACTAAAGCCACAGGCCAAAACCAGTAATCGTTGCATTTATGTGATGGTCTGCAGTCTGTAGAGTAAAGCGTTTCTGTATAAGTGTGTTCACAAGCTCCACACAGTTTACCACTCCGGTTGCCCTGGCAACCATTGTAAATAGAAAGGTTTGTTCTCCGATGAGGAGGAAGGCAGTAACCCAGAGGACACATGGTAAACTTTAGTGCTTGTGGGTTTTTGTTATCTTTAAAACCCCAAAAGTTAGGTTTGGCGACGATATTTTGGGAACAGTTGGCTCCAAATGGGCAGGAAAGACACTGAAATCCTTGCACTAACTGCATCCCAAGCGCTTGACCACGCTGCAGGCTGTAGAAGTTTCTGGGGCAAGCTGAACAGGTAAATTCAAGAGTAGACAGGTTGAATTTGCATGATGCGTTGTTCACAGAAGTTACGAATTGACTTTGGAAGTTAAGAATTGCCATTTTACTGCCAACAGGACAATTGAAATTTGAATTTTCTTCAATATGTAATCTCCTACCATTTCTTACTTGCATAAGAGGTCTGGAAATGCCATAGGGTCTGGAGTCAAATGTCGTGTTGTACACTGTTAAATTTCCTGAACTTTCAGCATGGATAAAAGAAGCCGTAGACGCATTAAGAGAGATACCATGCGATAAGAGTCGCTCGTTCACGGTTTGAAGAAAAGAACTGTCCAGTATAATAAGACTTGCGGATCCAGGCAAAGTGTTTACATGTCCACCTTGAGCTTTTGCAAAATTATCAATGAACGAGCAATTCTTGAAAACCGCCTTTCCATAAGTTAAATGAACAGCACCACCCAAGACCGCAGCATTGCTCTCGAATGTTGTATCTTCAAAACTCATACGGCTCTTGTAATCCCACGAGGGGAAGCGTTCGGCAATGCAAATGTGGCGCCATTCATCTTCCTTACAACATCCTGGATCTGTTTGAGTATCTGGATTAAGTAAAACGGATATTGCACCTCCAGATTCAGAAAACGCAAGATTGTTTGTGAAACGAGTTCTTTGAACTCCAAGATCCAGACTTCCCGAATGAGCCACGTACAGTGCACCCCCACTGCCGTTACTGAAGCAGTTGAGAAAGGATGTGTTAAAAATATTTATTGTATTTACCAAAGCAGTGTTTACAATGCATAATGAACCTCCACCCGACGATGCAAACCCATATTCTAAGGCTGAATAAGCGTAATTTCCGTCAAATATGGAATCCTGTACTTGCACTTGGTTCAAATTGATGGCCTTTATTGCTCCCCCACAATCATAAACCGTATTATGAAGGAATTTACTCTGGTATATTTTTAATGTGGAGTTCATTCCGATAGTAGCAGTACCTGTGAAGCGTATTACTCTATTTGATTCCATGGTCACATTTTTTAAAATAATTAAGCTGTGGTTCCATACTGCTATAGACACGACTCCGCCAATATCCAAGTCCGCGAATATTCCGCCGCTGTTGTTTAGAAAAAGTGAGTGTTGTATTGTTACTTGACTTTTCTTTGTCCAACTTGCGCCGGAAATTGAAGATGCGTAAATATTAAGAGCACCACCGTTATTGGACACAAAACGACTGTCATGAACTGTAAAATTCAGATGTGTTCCATAAGAAGCTACCAGTGATCCTCCCCAAGTAGGACCGCTCGTATTACATCTTGTAAAATTGCAATTGTCAACACTTAAAAGCGAAAAAAAACCCGTGTGTATGTGAACGCTTCCACCCTCGTCTAAGGCGGTGCAGTTGTTAAACGCAGAGTTACTCAGTTGCACGTATGCCTGAAGCATACAAATAGCTACAGCGCCTCCCTCTGACGAACTGAAAGTATTGTTGAAGTTACATCTGCTAATACTGATCGGAGGAAGATGATTGGAAATTTCTCCTAAAGTAGATCTATCCGTCGAGTATTCAGTACGTTTCCAACTTTGCGAGTAAATGTGCAGCGCTCCTCCCCTTCCATTTGTAGCTTTGTTTCCAAGGAAAAAGTTGTCTTGAAAGCTAACATTGTGAGGATTGGTGCATTTAATGTTCATTGCTCCACCCTGAACGGCAGTCGTGTTAACAAACGATGAACCGGAGACATTCACGGTGCAGTTATCCTTCCCCTTCAGGGATATGACTCCGCCCTTTCCTTTGACATTGTGGCCGCTAAAATTTGAGTTGTGGATGTGCAAAGAAATGTGTGATGCAACAACACTGAATGACCGCGAATTTTGACTTATGAATGTACATGCGCTCAAAAACAAATTAACAGTACCGTTTTGAATGACGCATTCACTGTGACCGTCGCCCGTCACGACATCTTGACCTAATGGTGGACTGTTATCTAGAAATGTCACGTTCTTAAGGTTGATGTTCTGAGTGACGTTGTCTCCCATCTTAAAGAGAATGACTCCACTGGCACCAAACTTGTTGCGAGAAAACGTTACATTCTCCAAGGTAATATTAAAAATGAGTGGCTGATCGGTATAGGACCATTTCGTGAACGAGATGCAACTTTCCTCATAAGAAACGTCATTGCCAGTAAAAGAGGCTTCAGTCAGTAGAAACACGACTTGGTTACCTAGTGAGGTTTTCCTTGTGCCATTGACCACAACGGAGATACACTGTCTGTTTCCAGAAAAGGTAGAATTCGTGATTTGAATTCTCGAGACCATCTCATTACTTATTACCAACTTTAAGCCTTGCTTTTGTCCTTCGAATTTACAGCCGTCTATTTTAACTGAAGAATCTTGAAAAATCATGTTTCCAGTCACAAGTAGCCCTGCTAACGTCACATTCATTGGGGTGTCAGAACCGCTGAACGTCAAACCATTTCCTTCCGAGCATCGAATCTGCGGCATGGGACAACCATGTCCAATCAGAGACAGACTCTTGTTTATGTAAATTCCCTGATACTCTGATGTTCCTGA
>NC_090888.1:9537288-9539788 GCF_036669925.1 Montipora capricornis | reverse complement strand
GGAAATGGAGGCTGGTTAGTGTCCAGCCTTGGGATTTCATTATACCGTTGACAACTGAGGAATGGCTCAAATCCCGTCGAATCGGTGATTACACTAATTTGGCACATCTACGGTTGAGAATTTTAAGTTCCAGAGTTTTGAGGCAAGCAACTGTGGACAATTTTCCTGTCGGTGTACGTTGGATCAGTGGCTTGACTTGTATTAAATTACAAGTTGAGAAGTAAAATGTTTTGAGCAGGAGCCGATACAATTGCAACGTAGATTTGACTTTAGTGGACTGTCCTATATTTGTATCATATTTCGGCTGGCCAAACCCCCTCTTTTGCAAAACCTTTTCCTTGGGCATGTTGATAAAAATGCCTTAAGGAACGTCCCACTTCAATACTTGGTTGAGATACATCGATTACATTTTTATGATCTGGACTGAAAGTCCCGAAAACCTAAAAATTGTCATGCGATTATCTCAACAGCATTCCCCCTACTATAAAATTCACCAGATCACATTCTCCCACCAATGTTTCTTTCCTTGACGTTAAAGTCTCACCAACTAGTGACGGAACCATAAATACAGACCTATACACGAAACCTAGGGACAAACACCAACATTTACTTTATTCTTTTTGTCATCCTCTTCACACAAAAAATGCCATTCGTTTCAGCCTAGCACTCCGCCTTGGACGAATTTGTTCTACCGACGAAAGGTTCAAGATTCGCACTACTGAACTAACGACATACCTTCTGAAACGAGGTTACAAACGTGACTTTGTTACTAAACAAATACAACGCGCCGCAGACATTCCCCGCATACGTACCCTACAACCTAAACAGATAAACAGCCCTCAACGCATACCTTTCATAACGACCTATAATCCATCACTTCCTTGCATCTTCAACATAACAATCTACTTCTTTCCTCTGACAGCTGCAAAAATGCTTTCCTACATCTACCTGTTGTGGCTTTCAGAAGCTCTCCTAACCTTCGAGACCTGCTGGTAACAGCTATAAACTGTTCCCTAATGTAACTCATTCTAATTGTGCACTTCCTCTCAGATCTTTTTGCTGAGGCAAAAACTGCGCTACCTGCCCTTACATTTTCCATGGACTAACCAACTACACATTCTTCTCTACTGGCGAAGCTCCATTAATTCACACATAACTTGCGAAACTAAAAACTTTATCTACATGATTCAATGTTTTTTTGATTTATCAATATTTCGTCAGGCACGGCCGGACTTCTTCAGGGAGTTAAGTGATTTGCCGTTACAATTTTTTGAAACTTATCGGTAAATATAAGCCATGAGAAAACTAGGTATAAGATTGCACATAAATGCATATATATATATAGAGAGAGAGAGAGAGAGAGAGAGAGAGGAGAGAGAGAGAGAGAGAGAGAGAGAGAGAGGGTGAGATATGTACAGGGTTACAGATATTTATTATTTGCAGTTCAAGTCTTTTCTTTTGTTTATACCAATGTGCCATTGCAAGCGTTTCATTCCAGCCGGATTTTCCACGTAATTACAAAACACTACAATCTACTTCTTTCCTCTGACAGCTGCAAAAATGCTTTCCTATATCTACCTGTTGTGGCTTTCAGACGAAACTGGCGAAACACGCTCCATTAATTCACACATAACTTGCGAAACTAAAAACTTTAACTACCTGATTCAATGTAACAGATGCCATCTGTAGTACATACATGTAGGAGAAACTAAACGACGTTTAAAAGACCGTTTTAATGAACACCGCCGCACTTTAGATCACGCTAAC
Organism: Montipora capricornis; assembly: GCF_036669925.1. NCBI lineage: Eukaryota > Metazoa > Cnidaria > Anthozoa > Scleractinia > Acroporidae > Montipora > Montipora capricornis. The sequence goes on along the minus strand of NC_090888.1, from coordinate 9,538,021 downwards.
ACCAAATCCAAACCTACTACACTCGCAGAACATTTCCTTTCCTCTCCAGGGTAGGAAAAAAATGTCGAATTCCACTTGTCCAATGGACGAGTGAGGTTCTGGTTTTACGTGTCCCAACCTCAAATCTAGTTGTCCTTGGATGTAGAGTTAAATCCAAGCTCTAGTGTATGATAATGCATACGAAGCATACTCCTTTCTACTTTGGAACTCACATGACATCTAAACAGCATTTAAGGTGTCGATGTACTTCCCAGCTTCTTGGAACTTTCGAACTCGAACCGTTGGGCTGTTAGATTGCTTTTTCTTCTCTTCAGTGTTCCCTGCCGAAGGTTTTGTTTTTCTCTTTAGCTGCTTTACCGGTACATCAAAATAGCCTTTTATGATCTTTTATGCTTCGCTAATCAGCTATCATAGTGCATGTCCTGACAGCGACGAAGAGGGGCTAATAATTCATTGACTCCTGGGGGTTCCCCATTGACGAGTAAAATCGTCTGGCGTTAGAAAGAGTAAAATTCTAAGTATGGCCGGTTTAGGAGTGAGAGGGTTTTAACAAATGCACAAATCGATACCCCCTGAATAGAGTTTCAGTACGCTTTGAAATAAAATGACGGATTAAATCATCGTAAGTGCTCAACTCATTTCATTTCATTTCCAACTCCTAAGTTACTTTTGCGAAAGCGATCTGTTTTACACTTGCAAAAACTTAAGTGTATGCTAATTTCTCCACTTAAAC
>NC_090888.1:9519788-9532288 GCF_036669925.1 Montipora capricornis | reverse complement strand
CAAGGCCGGTCAAACGTGGAGGATAGTTCTATAATCTATAGAATCATCATAATAAAGGCTTTTATTTTCATTTATCCGTGTTACACTATTGGGAATTAAATTGGGGAAATAATCCCTTATTATTTACAATTTTGGGAATAACTTGGGGGAATGTGTCCATATTATTCACAATTCTGGGAATAACTTGGGTGAAGGTTTCTATATCATTCACAATGCTGGGAATAACTTGTGAAATGTCTCCATATTATTCACAAGTCTGGGAATAACTTGGATAAATGTTCCCATACTAATCACAATTCTGGGAATAACTTGGGTAACGGTTTCTATATCATTCGCAATGCTGGGAATAACTTGGGAAATTTGTTCATATTATTCACAGTTCTGGGAATAACTTGGATAAATGTTCCCATACTAATCACAATTCTGGGAATAACTTGGGCAACGGTTTCTATATCATTCCCAATGCTGGGAATAACTTGGGAAATTTGTCCATATTATTCACAGTTCTGGGAATAACTTGGATAAATGTTCCCATATTAATCACAATTCTAGGAATAACTTGGGGAAATGTTCCCATACTAATCACAATTCTGGAAATAACTTGGGCAACGGTTTCTATATCATTCCCAATGCTGGGAATAACTTGGGAAATTTGTCCATATTATTCACAGTTCTGGGAATAACTTGGATAAATGTTCCCATATTAATCACAATTCTAGGAATAACTTGGGGAAATGTTCCCATACTAATCACAATTCTGGAAATAACTTGGGCAACGGTTTCTATATCATTCCCAACGCTGGGAATAACTTGGGAAATTTGTCCATATTATTCACAGTTCTGGGAATAACTTGGATAAATGTTCCCATATAAATCACAATTCTGGGAATAACTTGGGTAGATGTTCCCATACTAATCACAATTCTGGAAATAACTTGGGCAACGGTTTCTATATCATTCCCAACGCTGGGAATAACTTGGGAAATTTGTCCATATTATTCACAGTTCTGGGAATAACTTGGATAAATGTTTCCATATTAATCACAATTCTAGGAATAACTTAGGGAAATGTTCCCCCATAATTCACCATTTTGGGAATAAATTGGGAACTTTTCCCATATTGTTCCCAGCTTTGGGTATAACTTGGGAAAACGTTTACAGCATATTCCCAATATTGGGATGTAAAAAAAAGTAGACATTCTTTCCCAATAAAAACCCAAAATTTCCCCCCAAAAGTAATTTCTTGTCCCAATTTTTTCCCATGAGTGGGAAAATTTCCCATTTAATCCCCAAATGGGAATCTCGAAAAGTTTCCTGTGATATGCATGCTTGTGAAATGGCGCCCCGGAAGAGGTCAATTTTATAATATCACTACTCGATTTTTATGTAAAATATGCAACAGATCTTATTCGCTTTCAAGTTTATTTTACCAATCCAGTTCATTTGGCGGGGTTTTCTGATCCTTTGTCTTATTGATATTTATGTAAAAACTACACTCGAGTATGTCAAATCAGGTGCGTGCCTGTTGACTTACTTTGAGTTAACTGATGCGCGCGGAACCGGGAAATGTGGACAGCTCGAGAGAAGGTGAACCCACAACCAAAAGCATGAGCCAAATATTTTGCATTTAACTTACATCAGGAAAAGTTGATTTCATATTTGATTAAATTAAAGTCATCTCTCTGCCGCAACACATACCGACGTTAATAACAACGCAAGTTCAAACTTAAAGAAAATTGTGCGAAACATATCTAGAAAAGCCAATCTCCACACCAAAATTTCAATGAATTGGGGGGGGGGGTAAGAAGATCTTGGCATGGTTTATTATTATTATTATTATTATTATTATTATAATTGTTATTATCATAATCATCATTTATTATTATTATTTTGCATAGTGTGGTTGATGATCGATGCGCTTTATGGTATGCCCTATTTCTGTTTCTAATCTTTGGTGAACCATTAGATTTAATCCTGTTCATTGCTACATGTATATTACCGGTAATTTATGAAAAAGCATTGGAGGAGGAATGGCAACTGTTGCAGTAGTGTAGCAGCTCTCATAACTTGCTATTGTTTTGTACTGTATTGTGAGCAACCTCTATTGTTTTAGAATTTAAGTCATTTTTTCAATTGTTTAGTCTTCTGTTTTTGGCCGAACTGTCGAGGCTGGTGGCGAGGAAATAATTTTATACCGAACGAACATGAAAACAATACCATTCGCATGCACGAGTGTGCGTTTATGCGGAATTCATGCTCGCACTTTTGGATGAATTACGTACTTGTACCTTAAAAAAACACAATTTTCAAGCAAATAAGGTATATTTGCTGAAATTAGGTTTTAAAAATAAGTGCTCCAAATTTAGCCGCAATTTAAAACTGAGGAAGTACCCAAAATGAAACTTAGATGGAAACTTACACCTGCCAACCCTTAAGCTGTTTGGAAAAAAGAATGGAAAACGGAATTCCACCCGGACAAGTGCAAGGTTCTTCGTATAGGGTGTAAGCGCAATTTTGTGCACCGTGATTATATTCTACATGGGAAAACCCTTGCCACAGTTGAGTCAGCTACTGTAGCTATCTTGGTGTTACCTTAACCAAAGATATTAATTGGAACGAGCACGTTAATCGCACCTCTGATAAGGCTAATAAAACTCTAGGTTTCCTTCGAAGAAATTTTAATAACACAACACACTCGTCCATCCCACAATGGATTATGCCGCCATTTTGTGGGACCCGGACCCTTACACAAAGACAAACATTAAGCTGGAAATGGTTACAAGATTCAAAAGGGTACAGTACAATTTGTGATGGACCTGGGCACACAACACATTTTGCTCGAGGAGGTGGGCCACACAGTAAGAAGAAGAAGAAGAAGAAGAACATGCAGCAAGAATCAAATTGTATGGCAAATCAGAGAAAAGACGGGTTAAATTAATAGTAGTATTTGCTCTTGTAAGGTACACGTATTTGTCACAAAATAATTTCTTTTGTTTGGTGGACTGGGTCATCTTCTCTGCTGGTGCTTTCCCACTCCGATTTTTCTCAGTATATTGTTTATTTTTTGTTTTTATAATTATATTCTTTTTATTTTTATTTTTATTTTTATTAAATTTAAAAAACAATGAATAAGTAACTAAAGTAACTAAAGAGAACTTTTCTGTCTTTGAAGGAAAAGGATGAGATCCTCAAGGATTCAAAGCTTGCCATAGAATCATGTGTTTATCAAGGAATAACAAAGGCCTGTCCTGGTACTTGTATCCTGGATAAAGGAGTCTGCTGGAGAGGGACAGGTCCTCTGCCGAGAAGAAATTTTCTTGTGACCATGAAGAAAATTGCTTTCATAAGCGATGAAAGAATAATATTTGGAACAACAAGAGGCGAATACCTTGATTTAAAACTGAATTGTAGACAGCACTTAAACTTGTCTATTTCAAAGACAGGCCTGAGAATAATAGAACCAGCTAACGATCAAAATAAATGTGGAGATGCACTGGCTTTGATCACTTTTGGTAATCCAATCAAGACTTGTGATGGGATCACTGTTCATCGCGGAGTATGTGAAGGACTGATTCTAAGTATGTTTTGATTGTTATCAGTAATTATTATTATTGTTGTTCATTGTGTTTTGCTGAAAGCTATTGACACAGGTAGTTTACTGAATTAGACTATTTTAAATTATGATTTCAAATCATTAACCCAACTTGACCCCTCATGTGCCCTAGGACACCCCCAGTTGTCTTGAGTAAAATCATCTAGCGCTAGACAATAAAATCTGTTAATTCTCACTCCAGGGGCCTGTTTCTCGAAAGTTCTGAAAACTTTTTGAGCCCGAAAAGCCATTTGTGAAACTGCCAACTGCTTGTTTTGGAAAGCCAGTCTTTTAACATGTTTTGAAGGTAACAAAAAGAAAATAACTGTGAAGTTTGACGAATTAAACCCTCTCCGTTCTTGAGATACAAAGGGAATTGTTACACTCGAAAATGGCCCATAAAGTTTTGGAACTTTCGAGAAACTGCCCCCAGGAATCAATTGGTTACCGGTAATGGTGGGGACATTTACAACTTACAGACAAAGTTAACATTCACAGTTAAACTGCAACAGCAATAATGACTCTTTATATAAATGTCAAACAATTTTCTTCTTCTGAGCTTATAACAGCCTACATGTATATAGTCTCAATAGGTGAATTAGGCCAAAGGGGACAATAATTCTTCCCTTCTGAAAGGCAAATCCCCTCTCTGCTCTTCAATGATCTTGCATCTTGTAACCTTGTGAAATGACTTGTATCAATCTCCATGGGTGAATTAGGTCTAACCAGACCGATTTTCCCATCAATATCAGTATGTGAATTTCGCCAAGTGAGGCAAGTCACCATTGATTGAGAAGAAACATAGGAAAATAGGGAACAGCAAATCAAATCAATTTAAATGACCTTGGTTTTAAAAAATTTACTAGAGGTGGTAAAGTGGTGAGAAGACCTTAGCTATCTTTCTCTTTATTGCCCAGGATTGATTTTCAGTCACAGCATATTTTCCTCCACACTCCAAATTTCCCCTCTCACCAAAAACCAGCATTTGATATGTAATGATGTGATTTAGTCTTCCCAGTAATATTATTATTAGTAGAGCACTTGTGCTAATGTACACAAGCTTATTATTATTATTATTATTAATTTATTATTATTATTATTATTATTATTAATATTAATCCAACACTCCATTCAGAGCATCAGACTGTGGCTTAGGATACCCGGCCTTCTGTTCTTTTGCTTAGCAAATTGCTGTTAAGTGTCAAGCACCTTCCTCAAGAAACACAAACACTCTGTAGAAGTTCCAGGTTGCAGGGCATCCCCACAACGTTCAGCCACTTCCCAAAGTAATTGTGCCCAGTACATCAAGAACTATTCTTGGTTTGGATCCACATGGTGAGACAGCCATGTTGGTATACAGGTACAAAACAATAAAAAATGGCCCCACAGGTTTTGCATAATATCACAGTCAAATTCCCAAAAGACATAATTTTTACTGCATTGTTCTGTACACCAACATGGCTACCATATGATGTCAGATGCAAACCATCAATAATATTGGGATAACCTGGGCCGATCAACAGTTCTAAATGATGATATGTTCGATCTCGTTTCAGATCATGATGATTATATGATACTGTACTAAAAATTTTCTTTCTCCTTACTAACCATTCAGGTGTTGAACGAGCAAGCCATGTCAGTTAGAAGAAAGGATTTTTTCTTTCTTATCCAAGAGCACATTGTCTGACTTGTTATTTGATTTGTAATGATTTGATTCAGTATTCTCAGTAACATTATTAATATCATTATCATTATCATTATCAATATCATTATTATTGTTATTATTATTATTATTATTATTATTATTATTATTATTATTATTATTATTATTACTACTACTACTAATCTATAACTAACACAAGGCATAAGTGATATGAAATATATCCCTATGTTAAACAATTATCTAGAATACAGTTTAGATAAACATACAGTAAATTTATATTTCCAAAGTACTAGCACGCATATCTTTCATGCTGCAGTGTCTATTAATGTGTTACATACCATCTGTGTCTTCAGTGAAAATTTTAGGGTAAATAGGTTCTTATGAAAAGGGGCTTTAAAATGGAAATTTTAGCCTTACAGGTTCTTAAAGTTTAGGTTCTTATATGCAGTCTTTTACTGTATACCATACACCTAGGGAATATAACAAGTCATGTAATGGAAAGCACCTTTTGCAAAATGTGCACAGTTCCCAACTATGTTATTTTCTGCATCTGGCCTATCACACTGCTTCTTGTTACCTTCCCAAGATACAGTGTACTTGCTGACTTCCTTTTTAATTTCCCTAAGCCCTCCAATTACCAGAGGTATAGTTATGTCTTTATATCCCGCATCCTGCAACAGGAAGAATTTTCTCTATAAACAATTCCAAACAAACCCTACTGTATCTAACAAATCTAGATATAATAAGTATCGAAATAAGTTCAATTTTCTACTAAAAGTTGCCAGGAAAAAATATTTTCATGATAAACTAATCTCTGTTAGCTCTGACCTGAGGAAGACTTGGTCAGTTATTAAGCAGATTGTCGCAAAAAAGAAACCTGAACGCCATTTCAGTAACATGAAAGACAGTTCAGGTATTTGTTCAGACCCTTTACACATAGCTACCAAATTTAATAATTTCTTTGCCAATATAGGTCCATCTTTGGCCAGTAAAGTTCCCTCTACTCAATTTTCTCATAAAGATTTTCTTGTTGGTCACTATGCCAACTGTTTCTTTCTCAATCCCACTACTCCTTTTGAGGTTTCTTCTATTGTCCATTCTCTAAAAAATAGCAAATGTGAGGGTGTTGATGGTCTTTCTTTGTCTCCCATCAAAGAAACAATCGATTTACTAGCTGCCCCTTTGTCTCATATCTGTAATCTGTCTTTTGAGCGTGGTGTTTTTCCCGATAAACTCAAAATTGCAAAGATTCTTCCTGTTTTTAAAAGCGATGACCCTTCTCTGTTCTCAAATTATCGGCCTATTTCTATTCTCCCCTGTCTCTCTAAGGTTCTTGAGAAACTCTTTTACCTCAGGCTATCGGAATTCCTTACAAAGTTCAATATCCTTAATCATCACCAGTACGGTTTTAGACCTCATCACTCTACCGCTATGGCTATCTTAGAGCTTGTCAATAATATTTATGAAGGTTTTGAAAACAATCAGTACACTATCGGAGTCTTCATAGATCTTAAGAAGGCTTTTGATACAGTCAACCATGAAATACTTCTGGATAAACTAAATTTTTATGGAATTAGAGGAATTCCATTGGCCTGGCTTGCTAGCTATTTATCTCACAGACAACAGTGTGTCATGGTTCATGACCATACATCTACATATAATACGGCTGTATGTGGGGTTCCACAAGGATCAGTCCTTGGACCTTTACTTTTTCTTTTATACATCAATGATCTTTTTCTTGTCTCAAACCTCCTGTCAATCATTCTCTTTGCTGATGATACTAATATCTTTTTTCGTCATAATGACTTGGCTACCTAAGTAACCATACTTAATGAAGAGCTCGCTCGTGTTTCTTCTTGGTTTAGTGCTAACAAACTCACTCAACATCCTCACAAGACTAAATTCATCATTTTTCACCCACGTCGTAAACAGATTAACCTCTCAGATATGAACATTTCTATAAATAATTCCCCCATCATACGTGTGCAGGAAGACAAATTCTTTGAAATTATCATTCATGAAAACCTATCCTGGAAACCGCATATCTCTGTTGTCTGTGATAAAGTCTCTAAGATAATTGGAGTTTTATGCAAGGCAAGGCGATACTTACCTTGTGATACTCTGAAAACTTTATATAATGCTCTTTTCCTGCCTTACATCAATTATTGTACTCTAATTTGGGCTTCTACGTACGTTTCTTACCTTGAACCACTTTATGTACTTCAAAAGAAAGCCATCCGTATAATTACTTTTTCACCCCCACGCACACCTTCTAAACCCCTTTTCTCTAAAAATAATTTTCTTTCGCTCCATTCTATCTTTAAATTCCATTTGGCCTGTTTTGTTTTCTCACATTTTAACAATATTCTGCCTACTCCTGTTTCCTCAATCCTTCATTTTAACCATGAATATCACTATTATTTGACTCGTTCACGTTTTAATCTTCATAAAACCAACCACAAGTATCAATTTGCTATCACCTGGCAGGCTCCTGTTATTTGGAATGATATTCCGTTAACAGTGCGCAACAGCCTTACATTAAGTAACTTTAAAAAAAAGTTGAGACTGCATTTTCTGAATGCTGAGTTAGTACATTGAAAATCGAAAATTGAACTCATTTCCTTTAATTCTATAGTCTGATCAAGTCCCCCGGGACTAAATTGTAAACTTTGTGGACTGTTTTGTTTTGTTTTGTTTCCTGTTATTTGAAACAATTCTACTAGGAGTACTTGTTTATGCAATTTATTTAATTATATTATCCTGTGTGTTTGTAAATTAAGTAGTTAGATTTAGTTGTATAAGTATTTTAGCTAAAGCCTTCTTCTATTCATGCAAATTTTTCAAATTATCTTTGCTGACCATATGCCATTTAAGCCTCCGGCTTTGGCTGTTCTCATGTATTCTTCAGAGTTTGATGTGTAACAATAAACAATTATTATTATTATTAGACACTGTTATTTCAAAGTCTTGTCTGGTTATAGGCCATTCCAGAATTGCGCAGGAAACTGAGGCAAGTTTCTAATTTGAAGCAGTCAATGAATTGACAGCATAAAGGATAACACAAACGATAACATTGACATTGGCCAATTGTCCAAGTTTGATGCTTTTAGGTCGAACAGAGACCAAGTTACAGACCTTAGTTAAAAATCCCTACATACATCTGTAATTTTGAGGCTGCATCCCCAAAACCATACCAACTCTTGAAGTTTTTTTACGTTTCATCTCAACTATTTCCAAATAGTGAGTCCATGACAGGATTTTCCAGCTGTCCCAAGTTTGATAAATTTTTTTAAGAGTTTATATCTTTTGGGGGACGCAGCCTCAAAATTAGAGACGTTTGTATGAATTTTTAACATTTTTTAAGGTCCGTAACGTGGGGTCCTTTCCATTAAGCCAAAATTTCTGGAAATTTTGGGCTGAAGTCAAATGGAAAGGTCCGTTTCAGTTCGGTCCGACTGGAACCAGTTTGGGACCACCTCTGGTCCGACTGCCGTTCCATTTACAAAAATTCTCGTTTCCACTTTCCAGTCCCACTTCACTGTGATGTAACCAAAATCCCGTTGGAAATTAACTTTTGACAAAAAATGTTCCATATTTCTTTGGATAGTTCCACTGGTCTCCGACCTGATGGTCAGGCAGAATGGAAAGCACCCTTGGTCTCTGTTCGACCTAAAAGTATCAAACTTGGACAGATAGCCAATCTCAATAGTATCTTTCATGTGATGGTGTCAATTTATCGATTGGTTGACATTTGAAACTCGCCCCAGTTCCCTGCGCAATTCCGTAATGGCCTATTTACTCTGTTTAATAATTATAATAATAAGCCAATACTGGGCAACCATAAACAACATGATCAACTGTTTAGATACCAAAGATCAGCATACTCTACACATGCACATAGAGTCTGTGCCATCCTTCATAAATGGTAAACGTGTGTTGGCAGGCTTTGATCCGGGGCTCCTGTAATAAATCTTTCTGTTTCTGATTTTAACCCTGAACTTCTTAGCAATTCATGTGTCCTTCTAGTATCTACATCTAGTTACTGCGCTTTCTATGGGAATTGCCTGTCCTATGATTTTTCCATGCTTTTTTTACTTCAAAGTTAGCCAGTCCAGCTTGCTTTGCTTGTATTTGTTCATTGTGTGTTCAGCTCTTATTATTACGATAATGGTGAAGCTATTAGCTAGTGTATTAGAAAGCATTGACATCAACTTATAATCAAATTTGTCCCTATTGTCTTTTCAGGATACAAGCCAGGGGTTATCTCGATTGATAGTGAGCCTGTGCAGATTCAGGACGGTGATGGGAAGTACATTCCTCTTCCCATCGGAACAGTCAAATTTGATAGCGGAAATGATGTGGGAGCTCTCATTTCTAATAAACTTGTAGAAAATCTTCACTTAGGTCTAAGCAGACACAAAAAGGTGTGTATTAACCTGGCAGGAGGAAATTACATGCAGTGCAACAGGGTCAAAAAGACAAAGTTAAAAATTAGAGGAAGTGAGTTTCCCGTGGATGCATTGGCTGGTGATCCAGCCCCAGGTTATGATTTGTTAATTGGAATGGACATAATAAAACAATTTTGTTCGGCCAATTATTCTTTAGGCGAGTGAAATCACTTCTGCCAGTTGTTTGGGGAATGAGTGAGTGCTTTGCATGGAAATTCTTCCTGTCAAAAGTGTGTGATTTCCAGTGAGATGCACATGTATAGTAAAAGACATCTTCTCTAGGTAGTATTTACATTTTAATATTCTAGACTTATCATATATGTGGGGCAAATATATGGAATAATGTCCCTCTAGTAATGCAAAAACTGCTCAAATTTACCTTGAAGAAAAAAAGGCAGGGGTTCAACAGAATGATTATGTTGGCATATAAACTCCTATGTCAAATTTTCACAACTGAAGACTGTAACATCCTAAAGTAAACGAATATGATCCCTTTATTTTAATTATTTAGTTTTTTTTTAATTATTCAATATAGTGTGTGTAGATGTTAGGGAGAGAAGTCTTTGTCATTAAGGTGAATATACCTGTTTGATTTGACTTCCTCTAGCATGAGTGAGTGGCAGGAAATAATGTAAGCTAGAGTGGAAATGGATGCCAGAAAATACAACATTTATAACATAACATTTTATTACATGTACAACAACATTTAACAAAAGAATAATATACTCTTACAAGTCCCACCAAAAAAATAGCACAGCTAATTGGGTAAGGTGGGAACAAAACAGATAATACAACATAGATCTACAGGCTGTGTGGAATTAAAAAAACACGAGCAGTTGCAAATTTAGAGAAGAACAGGGGTTTCATTAGAAGCCGGTCACTCTGCCTTGATTTTCATTCAAACCCTTGTAAAAGATAAGACGTTGATTAGTCCTGTCATCTACTGCAAAAGTTATTGAAACCCCTGGAGGAAAAATACACCTGTAAGCTCTCAAATATGAGGAGCTCAAAAAAACTTGGACCATCTTGCCAGCTCACCACTGACAAGACAAGAAACTCTTGTGAGCAGCCAAGGCTAATAAGGTCCACATTACTCCAGAATGATAAAATATGCAAGGATCACACCAGGAAAAAATTCAGTTTAATGAGAATGGAAAAGATTCACTAAAGAATGTAGAATGTGATTAAAAAATAACTATTAGAGTATAAAATTAACAAAAAAAATCAAAAGTTTATGAAATTACCAACTAAGCCTCGAAATTCAGATTATTCATTATTTTGGAAGAGGTTTTCTCTTTGTAAAGACCTTTGGCAAACTTTTTCTCAGTGAGAAGCTTACTATGGTCACATATGAATACAAGGAAAAAAATGACCTTGACCTGCTTCTGCAGGTGAATTCTGTTAGAGGTTTTAATATTGGGTATACCTGTAGGAGAAATTTGTCATACTGCTTCTATTAAGGGGGTTAAGATGTAATTGAGAAGTAAATCTGTATGCCGTTAGAGTACAGTAAAATATATAAATATCATTCTTAGAAGGGAAAGAGCTAAGAGCTTCTAATCAGCATTACTGTTATTCTCTAGGTGTTCATTCAATTTCTGATATTAAATAATTGTTATATAGTTCTAGTTTGTAGTGGTGTTATATGACTAAGTTTTAGTTAATTATTATGCATACTTTTTAATGTATTACTCTGTTGGGAATTCCTTGTAAACTTACTTTGTTGTTTTTCTTTTAATACTTGTTTTGAGAAGTTACCAATTCTGCCAAGTTGTTAATTTTAAAATCCTGATAAATTGATTTGTCAAAGCAACGAACATTAGACATTATACTTTAAGCAAAAGTGTATTTTTTAATGCTTTTATTTTTGGGTACAGTTTGTATAGGTAATAGGATGATTTCAACTGCAATTTGGAATAAATAAGCTCAAGTAAAGACGCACAAACTTGCACGAGCTTACAGGGCAAGCACAATAATAATTATTTGTAGTCTTATAAAAATTTACAAGAGCTTATTTATTTCAAATTGCACAAGAAACATCACAGATTACTTAGAAATAACATACATGAAAAATTTGCGATGGTTAAGCAAGTGCTGAGCGCTTGCGTATAATAATAATAATCAACTTGTAAAGCGCAAGTATCTATAATACATATTCACATGCGCTAGAGCGAGTTTCAATTGAGTGTCGTAAAACCAAAACCAAAGTAATTACTTTGGCCAATCAAAAAGGACTGAGACAATCCGGCAAACCAATCAAAACTCGAAGTAATTACACGTAGCCGACACAAAGCGCGGGAAAATGTGCACGCGTGAGCCACGATTGGTTTTGGTTTCACTTCTGATTGGTTGAGAAAATGGCGCGAGAACTTTGAACCAATCATTGAGTGAAGTAATCATAAATCAAAGTAATTATCTAATTACTTTCGACACTCAATTGAAAACCGCTCTATTTACAAACTAGTAGCAATAAAACAACATTAATAACAATAGTGCAATAAAAATAATATATAAATAAATGTAGATATAAAAATAAAAACTTAGAAATAATATAAATACAAATGTGTACGAAACTGTCACAACTGTTACTCGGTACTCACGCAATCACAGAAAAATTGCACCAACCAGGGCTTGCAATTGATTGGCTATATATATCAATGCAACAGTTTCACCTTTAAAGTGCCCCTGTGATAAAAAAAAGTCACTTCCTTTTTTTCTTCAGATTTTGAAAGTGTGTTTGCTTAACACCTAACTGGCAAAATTTTGAGCCTTGATTTTTATCCAAAGGCTGTTTACT
>NC_090888.1:9512288-9517288 GCF_036669925.1 Montipora capricornis | reverse complement strand
GCTTGGGCTGCCTATGAATAGTCTTGTTGATGGAGGGTGTAAAGTGCAGGTTGCAGGTCATTGTTTTATTATAACTGAAACAACCCAAACCTTCACAAAAATGCTAACCTTGGTCTTGAACACTATTTTTAAGCCTAATGTTAGCATTAGTAAGGTTTTGGGTTTTTTCAGTTCCACCTCATTCCCAAGGTCTCTGGAGCGGGAGGGAAAGAGACTGCTCTAAATACCCTAGGAACAAGGTGGGTTTCAGTTAACACCCAGGTAACTTGTGAAGTTGTCAGATTTGGCAACACAAGTAATGTTGAACATAATATTTGTATGCTGCTCTCATGCTTGAAGAGTAACAAATGTAACTTAAATAATGCACCTATCAATTTTAAGCCCGAGGTAGAGGGTTGGGGATATTGACATTTTTATTTTAAAAAATTCAAATTTCCCACCCCTAGGACAAAATTGGTCAAAATCCCCACCCGGGCAAGTGAAGGTGGTCAAATGTCCTTAGTGCGATCAAAAGCCCACCCCAAGGTACAGACCTCATGATCAAACTCCCGTCGTTAGCCCCCTCCGCCCCCCAGCCTTAACAATGATAGATGCATAATTGAAGGACCACTGGTGGCAAAAAGTGTATTTTCATCTGAATATCCAGAATCACATGTTGCCTAGTTGGTGAATAACCTTAGAAGACATACTTTTGGTTCCCAACACAATCTTTCCTCCTCAACGACAAAGTGATGAGCAAATTAAGCACAACGCTATAAACAGTCAAGTACACCCACTTTGGAGGTCGGTTGGTGGTCACTTCCGGCATGTGTGTGTCATTACTGTCAACGATCATCTTTTGTCTGTCCCGTTTGAAACCAAGAAATCTTTCAAAACGTACTAGGACAGAGTATTGGTTTCTTTCACCAGAATTTAAGCCGCTGTTGTTCTCCTATCGTAACTGATCGCCCTAAATTGTCCAGATCTGTGCGAGCATGGTAACTACTTGGTGTAGGCAGTCACATAGTGGCTCGGGAGTTTCTGTTACGGTCTGTGTCAAATGCAGACTGAGGGTAAAATAAAATATTAATAGTAAAAGTCACAACGATAAAATAAAGGGTGTTTGAAACACAATCCTGTTTTAAATCTGTTAACAACTCACATCATGACTGCAGAGGAAATGTCTATAAAAAGGTCGCTGCACCTTTTGAGGAATTTGCTGTTAAGAGTCCAGGGAAAATGTGATCGTTGAAATTGGGCTTTCAGATGCATTGAAATGTTCAAAGTTATTTCTCACACCGGCGAATCGAGCGATATCGATCGAAAAACCAACAATTATTTCTCGAAATACCTGAAAGGTATCCGAGTTATGATCCCGGTGCAACGAAACGCACAGAGAATTTCATTCACAGTGTATTCCGATCAATTAGGACGCGGGGATTTCATTGGTTAAGCTATGCGTGTTTCAGTGTGAAAGTACGAACGGGTCGAACACTCTTTATTTTATCCTTATGACTTGTTTTTTATTAGTAGTATTTTATTTTACCCTCAGTCTGCATTTTACCTCTGGTCTTCAGTCTGCGTTTTACACTGACTGGTTTCTGTCATATCATGGTCCTCGTGCATACTTTAGCATTATCAAGCAACCGTTGCCATACGTTAGCGTCCTTCCTCATCCCTACTTGTACTTTACCGTCCTACTTATCCCTAGCTGTACTTTAGCGTCCTTATTCATCCCTAGCCGTACTTGAACGTCCTTACTTATCCCTAGCCGTACTTGGTAGGCCCAGTCCTTTGTGTGGGAGCGGTTGCTAATTTTCTCCCACGAAGGACCATGGGCAAATTGGCCAATATTTGAGTCACGTGAACAAGCCTTATCTTAAAGGCGGGAAATTCTATTACAAGTTGGGTTATTACTTATTTCTGCAACGAAAATGTCTGCTGAACGTTCCATTTCCATCGCCGCCCAACTTTCTAGTTAATGCTAATTTCTCTGCCAGAAACCCATGTTGTAAGTGTGTCATTGCATGTATTTCAAAGGCCAGTAGCCAAGGGGCAACAAGTGTTCTTTACGCTTCCAAACTGGACAAAGACGGGTCGATCGCTGAAGAAGACCCAATGGACTATACCCGTGGGAGAACGATTATATCAATAAGGAGAAGATAGTACAGTATGGTGTCCGTGGTCCGCGAGAAAAAAGGATAATCTGCAATATCTTACCTGAATCAAAATGCCACGAACTGAAATTTTCCTTGGAGATAGCTTTTTCGTTTCTTGCGATAATATTAAAATTGGCAAGTTTCAAACTGAAATATTTCTCTTGTAATTCGAAAAAAGGTGAACGTAGTCAGGAGCCCTTCGTCCGCGAATTTGGTCCTTGCTCCGCGAATCATGTAAGCAGTACCCCAAAAAAAATACCTGTGAATCCCGATTATTTCTGTACGAACATGTAAATATATTTATTCTTTACTATCCTCGATATATCTCAGGTACAGTCGTATTGGATGTCGTTGTGAGTATAGAATATGCTTTTATTTCTAGTTGACCGTCTCCCAAACAAGCTCTATTTCGTTATGAGACCGTATAGATATTCTAGACATACAAAAGAAGTTAACCCGTTCGTAAACATGTATAAACAAGATTTTGAAAATATTTAGTTAAGCAAAGACCTTTTCCATTTATCGAAAGGTTTTCTTTATCTGTTTTGCGAGATTTAGGTTCTCTGGGGTCATAGGTATTACAAGTCGCGGACCGAGGACCCCTATACGAAAATAGTTGCCATTTTTCAAGAGTCGATAAAACAAAAGTTTAAAACTCTGCAGCAAATTCGTTCCCAAGGGCAGAAATTAGTTTAACTGTAAATCTGCTCGGCAAAAAAACACGTCACTGTGTTCCCGTTGCGTTTTATCTTTACACAAGCCAAGAAAACATAACCATGTAAGCTAAGGAGCCGTAAAAGTAGAGACTTTCTAAAAAGACAAATTAACACGCCTGTGAACAAACGTGAATTCTGCACAATCACCGATAGCGGGAAAGCCAAAATTTCGTCATGTAAAAAAAGAAGAAAAATCAAGAAATCATCGGACACATATAAGGTTTTTGTGGTATTTTGGTTGACCAGGAAATAAAACGTCTTAGTAAAATCCAACTAGTGGTCTATTATCAATGCTGCGTTCTGATTATAGGCTATTTGTTATAGCCCACTAGTAGCAAAAGCGCCGGCCATATTTGTAATGTTTTGGCGGCAGAAAAGGATTAAAGTCTAGCTTTAACTAGCGAAAGATGTTTTGTCTCGATATTTTTTTGACCAACTAGTTGGATTTTACTAAAACAAAATTTTCCTGGGGAAAAAAGGTATTCCGCACTTCCAGGAAGATTAAGGGTAAACTTCCAGCTCCCACCAGCCGACTTAGCCTGCGTCGCAGACAGACTAAACCACCGGACTATAACTATGTTTTGACTTAGGTTTCGTGTTACATGTCCGGCTACGCGCAGGCTACAGCCGACGTTGTGTCACTGTTTCCCAGCCACCAAAGAACCGCGTAAATCTAAAGCGCTCGCCGTACCGGTCAAAACAGGTTTTTTTCTCAACATGTGATAAGCTGAACCAGTGGTAAGCGTCCGCCATGGTTTGAAATGCTAAAAATAATTAAAGTGTCTATCCGGCCTACAGGACGGTTTTCATGGTTTTGAAATCTCTATAAAGCGTAGATAAATGTCCCAAATATAATTTTTCGATTCCACCACTTTTTGACCCCTAAATCAAGCATGAACTGACCCTGGAGGCCGTATAGACACTTGAAAGTTTCCCAGCGAAAGGGTGCCGGCTGAATTTCCACTGCGGAACACCTTCGTTGGGTACCCCTGTTGTTTTGCTTGCTTGAAGGGGAAGGAAAATGGAGAACAGGCGGGAAACCTTTTCAGGGCTTTTTCGGGTGTCACAATTCCCTCTTCATCTTGTCACCAAACTCCACATGATAATTGTGGAACCTCTGTAATAAGTTATTATTTTGCTTTATTTGTTTGCTTTTTGTTATCTTGGAACCACGTTAAAATACAAGCCTATAGAAACAAGTGAATGAAAGTATCACAAATGGCTTTTCGGGGCGCGAAAAGTCTATGGAACTTTCATTGGAAATTTCGAGAAACAAACATTCAAAGAAACTTTAGGACTATTGTTCTGGTAAAATGCTCTATCGTTGAACCTCGATGTGGCTCTCAGAATTATGAGGCAAAATGTGAAGACAACCTATTATAGTCCTGGAGAATATCACCTACATCAGGGGCGGATCCAGGATTTTTCTTAGGAGGGGGTGCACCAGAAGGAATGGGGTAGCTGACTGCTGACGTTTTTTTTTCTTCCAAAATACCAGTTGTATTAGAAAACTGCAGGCCATCTCTAGAGGGGTTGGGGGTTGCACACCCCCTGCACCCTCCCTAGATCTGCCCCTGTGCACTTAAAATCAAATACTGAACTCAGTTTGGTTGGGAGCATGATTCTGATTGGCTAAAACCAGGCTGTTGGTTGAACATGCCTGCAATGCTAGGGTTCACTCAAACGATACATTGCAAAAACAGGGAATATCTACTTACATACACATATATTTGTGCGTGAGCGGGTGGGTAGATAGATAGATACTCAAACTCATCTCTACCCTACCCTTCCGTTATCAACGACTTAAAAAAAGAGAAATTGTTGGGGTTTTTTTAATAAATATATTTTAATTTAAAGGGAACCTCCACTTAAACAACAAAATAACTTTAAACCACAGAACATAATGTTTACAATTGGAATTGCTCAGTCTTTTTCCAATGAAAGCGTTTGTATTCGAGAAAAATAAATTCCAAAACCGCTTATTTTGGCTTTCAAATTTCATGGGCGCCGCCATCTTGAATAATTGTGACGTAACTTGGTTGCCCTATTGTTCTGATACAAAGAGCGATTGTTCTGGAACAATAGGGCAACCAAGTTACGTCACAATTATTCAAGATGGCGGCGCCCGGGAAATTTGAAAACCAAA
>NC_090888.1:9502288-9507288 GCF_036669925.1 Montipora capricornis | reverse complement strand
CCTCTTTTTCCTGAGAGTTACTTGGCATTCATTCTTTGGCGGCAGTAAGTGATGGAGCCTGTGGTTGGGGTCTTGAAGGATGTTATCGAAGATGCGCGTGGTGAGTTCCTCTTTTCGAGCGCTTAATAGCGGCAGCCCCAGGGCGACGCGCGCTTCGGAATAGCTCAAGGTGGGATAGATGATACGAAAGGCGCGTTTTTGAAGCCTTTCCAGTTCATCTGATAGGTATATGGGAAGGCTATTATGAAAGGTCTCGCAGGCGTATTCGGCGACCGGCCGAATGCACGTGGTGTAGAAACATACAAGTTCGAGCGGGTCAAGGCCCGCTCGTTTTAACTGCCTCAGCAAGTACAGTCTGGACGCTACCTTCTTAACTATCTCAGCAACATGCGCGTTCCATTTCAAATCGTCAGAGATGAAGAGACCCAACAGTTTGGCACTCTTAACAACTTCGATGTTCTTATTATTGATGACAACAGGTGGAAATAAACGCTTAGATCTAGCAAAACAAATCTGCAACTCTTTACATTTTGCTTCGTTCAGCTGGAACCGATCTGCCTGAGCTGCCCCAACTAAATTATCTACAGCTGTTTGGATCTGACTACAATCACTCTTATGGGTTGTTTCACTTATGGTGGTGTCGTCGACATATTTCCATAGATCACCGCCTTCGACGTGGAGGTCGTTGATCATCACCACAAAGAGCCAGGGACCAAGCTTAGTCCCTTGTGGTACGCCGGCAGGGACTCTACCCCACTCTGAGAAGCAGTCTTGAGAGAGCTTGACTCTTTGGTGCCGATCAGTGAGGAAATCTTCAATCCAGAGACGAACCCACTCAGGCATGTCAAAGTTCTTAAGCTTCTCCAATAGAATGCGGTGATCAATCAGATCGAAAGCCTTCTTGAAGTCAAATAGAACTACACGGACCGTAGAGCTGTTGCCGTCGGTCTTCTGATACCATGTGTGCAGCATACTAATGAGAGCATGCGCAGTAGAGGAATTGGGAACCGTTCCAAATTGATTCCAATCAACTTTGACCAGGACGGCTGGCTTGATGTATTCCTCAACCACATAGTCTTCGGCCACTTTTGACAGTATTGGCGTTAGTGATATAGGTCGCAGATGCCTGTTAACATCAAGCACTAGTGACTGCTTGGGGAGGGGTGTAATATCCGCTCGTTTCCATGACTTAGGTAGGCGACTCTCCTGGAAGCTAGAATTCAGGATGTCTGCTACAGGGGCAGCAAGTATATCCGCATTATCTTTGAGAAGCCAAGAGGGGATTTGATCAGGACCAGACGCTTTGTTGGGGTTGAGAGTGCGCAGCTTCTGTAGAACAGAATATTCCGTGATGAGCCTCGGGCGTGGCTCAACAGGTGCTGCGTTATTGTGCTCGCTCGGTCGCGCACGTAGTGGTTCGAAGACACTCATAGGAGAGAGGAAGCTGGAATTGATTAGATTCGCCAGGAACAGAGACTCCTTAGGGGGTTCGCCCTGTTCGCCGACGACGTGCTGGAAATCTACAAGTGGGTCGGCGCGAGCCGGTGGTGCAAAACCACTAAGATTTTTTACTTCCTTCCACCAGACTGCAGGCTTACATGATTTAAGATGTTTTACCTTAGCCTCGTAGAATTTAGCTCGGCTGTTCTTCCTAGCACGGTTGACTTTATTGCGAAAAATGTTGTAGTCGATCATATTACCGCTGACCAGGGCTTGCTGGCGACGCCGAATGAGCGTTTTCAGAGAAACATTAACCCATGGCGGCTCATTAGAAGCAACTTTCTTTGATTTAAACGGCATAATTCCGTCGAGGCCCGTAATGATCACCTTTTCAAGCACTTGGGTCTTCTCCTCACATAAGTCCTTGTCTTGAACTAGAGACAAGATGTCAACCTCTCTCAAATACTGACTCACGGCGATCTTTTTAGTTTCTCTGAGGTCTCTTGACATCACTCTCCGATTTCCATTGGGGTGTTCACAACGTTCTAAGGGATGGAGTTCGACGGTGATGTGGTCTGAAAGCCCAAACGCTGGGCGATTGATAGGATCTTTATAAAATGACTTCATGTTTGTAAAAATAGGGTCTAACGTGCGATTGCCACGGGTGGGAAACTTGACGATTTGCTTGAGTTGAAACGCATTTTGAAAACCGCTAGTGTCAAGCCTGTTGAAATCGCCCGCAATTAAAATGCCACAGCTCGGAAAACGAGCTTCGATAGATGACATAGACTCGTACAGAAAACTCAACAGCTCCGCATCTGAAGCGCCGCATTCAGTCCGTGGGTGGTAAACATTAGCAACAACAATGCACGACATCCCCCTGGGAAGCCTATAAGGACGCAATTTCACCCATATAACTTCAACCATGAAGTTGAAGTTTGGGGTACAATGGATGGACTTCCTCGGGGTGATATGGAAATGTGAGGGTTGATTTTAGTGTCTTGATTACCAATGCTTGAGATTTGAGCAACTGCAGGAGATGTGGATACCAGAACTGGGTTGGCCAATAAGGGTATCACCAGTATTGCTGTGGTATTGCTTTCTTGGGGATGTATTGTAAAACTTTGCCTATGAGACTGAAAGGAGGAAAGCAGTATATGAGCTTATACCTTGACCAGTCTAGTGTGAAAGCATCAATGGCTATTGCACCAGGATCTGGTTTCCAGGCTACATATTGGGATACTTTACAATTTAGCCTTGACGCAAACATGTCTATGTCGGGCTCACCCCACGTTGCCGTAAGTTCATTAAAGTCAGACGGGGCCAAAGACCATTCGGTGTTACTGTTGTGAAAAACGCGGCTAGCCCTGTCCGCCTCTGCATTTAGTTTGCCTGGCAAATGAGATATTGACAATGTTAGGTGCCTAGCCATGCACCACATGATTATTTCTCTAGTCATCTCATTGCAAACTTTAGATTTCGTACCACCCATATTGCGGACGTAGGAGACAGCAGTTGTGTTGTCACAAAGCAATTTTATGTCGCAACATTGCATATGGTTGCAAAGGGACTGCAGAACTAATAGAATGGCCTTCAGCTCCAAGTAATTTATGCGGAATTTGGATTCCTGGTATGACCATCTACCACCAGTTACATTTGGTGTACCTTCTATCACCCCTCCACAGCCTTTCAGTGAGCTGTCTGTCATGAGTGTGATATCAGGGGGTAGTGGAGTAATAGCTTTTGAGTATTGGTCAACATTAGAAATCCACCATAGCAGGTCCTGCTTGGACAGGGGAGAAAGAGTCATTTTCCCCTCAAGGTCCCAACCATTACATTTCAAGGCATTAGTTTTGTCATTTTCCAGGGACCTATAGAACAGAGGTGCATACTGTACACCTGAGAAAGCTGATACCATGAGGCTCACTACAGATGCCACCTCTCTAATTTGAACTGGCCCTTGCATGTGTACAAGAGTGTGACACTTAGATTTTATCACGTCTGCTTTCCCGGGGACCATAGAAATGGTCATGTTCTGAGAATTGAGGGCAAATCCCAGAAAATTGATTACTTGGGTGGGCGTGGTGACAGATTTTGTGTCGTGAATTGTAAACCCCAGTGATCTGAGCAGGGAAATGGTATCATTAATCGCCTGTGATAGTTCAAGAGGTGGTGCTGCCATTAAAAAGATGTCATCTATGTAGATCACTAAGAGGTATCCTTTTGATCTCAGGATAGCAATTACTGGTTTCATAACTTTTTTAAACACCCTTCGGGCCGAGGCGAGACCATTTGGTAAACATGTAAACTCATAGAGAGTATCTTTAAACTCAAATATGAGATACGTTTTGTGCAGAGGGTTAATGGGCACAGAATAGTAAGCATCCTTGAGTTCGAGTACTGCCATCCAATAGTCCGTTTGTATCACCTGAACAGCGGATTGAAGGGATTCCATTTTAAAATGCTGGTACGTGACAAACTGGTTGAGGTTCTTAAGATTTAAGATGAGTCTATGAGATCCATCTTTTTTGGGTCTAGTAAAGATAGTAGAGATGTACTCGTCGGCACCGTGTGTAGCCCCATTAGTAACTCCCTTCTCTAAAAGCTTTTTAATTTCAGCTGCAATAATAAGTTCTTTACCTTTAGAGAAACTACTATGAGGTACAGCTGGTTGGAAAGGCATGTCATCAAATTCTAAAGAATAGCCATCTCAAGGATGCTATGGTCTGAGGTAATAGACCTCCAGGATTGCATGTGTGTGGCTAAGTTACCAGCAACAAATTTTGTAACATAAAATCTTGTAAAAATAATAATTCTAGATTATCTTCAAGGCAGTGCAGGTAAAAATTCAGAAAACCTCACGATTTTGATTTTAGAATTTAATGACGTCACGTAAAAACGATCTATTGCCCCAAAATTTTTTAACGAGAAGGAATGAACCAGTGGGACGTGAACTTTATTTAGGACCGCTTCACGTGGTAAAAAGAAATTGGGTGCAGTTACCATTTAGCCAAATAATCCGGATGGAATGATCATTGCATAAAGGTAAGCAATTTTCCGAATTCAATGACCAACCGGATGAGAATGGCACAGCATTCCATCTCGCATATTTACTCGATCTTGTGAGAAAGGGCCTGGAAACGGAAGGATTCTCGCAAATGGTAAAGGCATTTCGCGAATTCCGTTCCGAACGGAACAAGAGGACCACTTCTGGGGGTTGCCCACAATTTCCAAAAAGATTTTCCGGAAAATTGCCTTTCCATTTGACCTAAAACCAAAATTTCCGGGCATAGGGTAAAATATGGACTTGACCATTGGACCATTGGACCGTTGGACTATTTTTTGGACCATCTTTTGGAACATTTTTGTATCGAAAATAAACACTTTGGGAGGTTAGGGGAGGATGGAAATGCTATTACGAAAATGGCCGAAACATTGACAGAAATAGTATTTCGCCACAAATTGAACCAACATTCAGCAAATGCAAGAACGAATATATAGTTATCTGCAGTTTAAAATTATAGGATAGAGAGAGCCAAATCAATCTCTCAATAAAATAA
>NC_090888.1:9487288-9497288 GCF_036669925.1 Montipora capricornis | reverse complement strand
TATAAATTTGAAAAAAGGTGGGCTGACGTTTTTCAAATTTACCCAAATTCAATCCATTTCAATCTTCTCCAGTTTTGTCCATCCATGTCCCTTCTTGGCTTCCCTATGTTTTGTTAGAGTTCTTCTATAGTTTTGAACAGATATTTTGATATTTTAGTTAATTCTATGACCATTTGATCAGTGCTGAAAATGCCTAAAATAGCGTGACCTAGCCCCTTTAACGGTCCTTAATGATGATGTTAATACATTTACTAACTTTGTTACAAATATAATGAATATGATCATGCCAGGAAAGATGATGGCCAATATAGGTATCATACCCAAGTATCTAAAGCTTGAAACTTGTTCAAGGCATTGACCAGCAAAAGTTAATGAAGAAAGTACATTGAAATTTACTTTCTGATGATAATTGAAGATCAGATATTTTAGTTTTTGTTAAATTTAAAATTAATAAATCTTGGTAGTTCAGAGCCAGTGTGAGTTAGCAGTTCATCTATATATAGGGAAGATATCTGTTGACAAGCATTGCTGTGCCAACCACAGGAACAAAAGACGCTTTGTTTCAACGGCCAGTGAGCCTCTGGTTGGCAAATTAATGACACTAGGTAAACAATATCTTCCCTACAGTGTTTTGGCATGCTGCATTGCAGAGGCTTTCCCTCCACATAATGTATCTCTGTTACGAGCCTAGGAAGGCCCATCAGGGAGGCGCTTATCTCCGGTTTCCGTAGCATGAAGCGATGGGATGCTAGTCCATCGCAGGGTTACCCCCAGCATTACGCCGGTACCCATTGATACACCTGGGTGGAGACTCTCCACCCAGAGAGGCACCGTGAGAGTAAAGTGTCTTGCCCAAGAACACAACACAATGTCCCCGGCCAGGCCCCGAACCCAGACCACTCGATCCGGACTCGAGTGCACTAACCACGAGGCCACCGCGCCTCCCCACATAATGTATAATTTAAACAAATTGCTATTTACAGGGTGTCAAGTGGGTAAAATAGTCAGAAAATGAGAAAATCGGGTTTTTTCAAGGCTGTTGCCTAACAGGAGCCCGGTAGCCTGGGGCTCCCAAAGAATAGCTCTGGGCTCCTTAATTTTTCACAGCAACACCTTTCACTTCATATGTTGGGCTCCTAAGTTCTCAGCATTTAGCTCTGAGGGCCCCTTTAAAATTTTCTTAGCCAGCAGCCTTGTTTTTTATTACTTAAAAATAGGAACAACATTGCAGCATTTGCACTTGAATAGAAAAAGGAATGAAAATGCCTAATTGAAGTCATCACTGAGAAGTTCAAAACTATTGTTTTTAAATCAACATGAAGTACAAGCTTACAACATTTTTCTCCAGCCATGAGCACAAAAAAAAGATATTTTTCCTGAAAAACCAGCGAATTTAAAAGGCTCAGAAAAATAGGAAATAACAATAGCTTGCTCATTCATCAACTACCTACAGGTTACTACAGTACCCTTATTATCTACTTTCCGATTTCAATCCATGGTGACTTAGTAAATCTTCCACGCACGTTGCTAATTGTAACTAGTAGTTAAGATTTAGGAACTGGTAAAGAAGAAGGCGTTAATGACGCTGGCGTTTCTAATAAGGTTTCTGTGGACAAGAAGGAAGGTACAGACCTGCCAACCCCTGATAAAGGAAAATCTGGAGATTCTATAAAAAATAGTGAGATTCTATTTTTTTCCCGATCAAGATTAAACAAACCCCTTTTGCATCGAGAAAAGTCATTAACAGTTTATTTAAATGTTTTATTTGCGTCCCCTGTTGTAAGAAGATGCAGCTTTCTTTGATGATTCTAATAGGTCATCACTAGGACGAAACTTATAGCAAGGTGTCATGGGAGACGCCTGGGAATTAGGCCTCGTTCCCAGGGCGTACTCCCCTTTCAAAATGACGGACAGACACGAAGAAAAACGATTAGTTATTGAACACAAGCGAAAATCACAGCTGGGTACAAAAAAGTAAGAACAGTGTTCTTCTTTATTAGTTTTTCAATTTATGGCACAAGCATTCCTCGTTAATTTCCCATTTTTATTCTGATTCAACAACTTAAATCATTTCAGAATGATTTTTTCCAAAACCCGTGAGATTGAGGAGCCTTGTCGTGAGACCGTGAGAAATGACAAAAAATCGTGGGACTCACGGCAGAACCGTGAGAGTTGGCAGGTCTGAAGGTAAAATACATTAATTTTTTAAAGGACATTTAATAGGCTGCGCTAGCTTATGTTGGCTTGAGATTACATACAAAACGAAAGGAACAGCGAATCTTACCTTAGCAGACTTGACAGCACGGCCTCGGCTGAACAACCATCTCAATCTATCTATGACAACAACATTCAGGAACATTTTAACTCGGAAATCTGCGCAAATCAATTGTGTATGAAGCCACGGACATACATACATACATATACATAACTTTATTTAGTAAAGCAGGTCAAGAGGAAAAAAGCAACTTTACAGCTGATGTGGACCTACTGTAATAAAATTAAGAATAGATACATATGTTATTGATTATACTTTAGATATATAAGATAAATAACCGCCAAAAATAAATAAAACCTAAATATGTATTAATAATAATAGAAGTCCGAATGCTTATTATAAGCCCTGAGCTGTCTTTTTCAAAAGTGATATTCATAACAGTATGTTTTAACTGCTTCAGTCCATTTTTAAAGCCTGTTTGATTAGGAAAAGATCTTACACTATCAGACAGGGAATTCCAGGCGATTGCAGCCCTGTGTACAAAGGAATTACGACCGAGCTCAGTGTTTGGTCTATTAACTAAAATATTTAAAGATTTCCTAAGATTAAAATCGATCACGCGAAAGTGAAAGACTTAGAAGAAATCAGCTTCTACCACTGAAATACCACTATTCCGAAAGAAGAAAAGGTGTACATGTCGCTGCTGCTATAAAAAAAATCCCTGGAGCAAGTAACCGAACAAGACATCTTTGGCCGCCATTTTGTTTGTTATTTCGCGCGCGCGCGTGTGAAAAAGCCTGCGTACAAGCAAAACCATCGACCAATCAGACAAAAGTCTTCTTTGTTTGATGTGGGTTGGTTGTCGCTAAATATGGTATTTGGCTTCTGTTCGCGCCTTTCGAACGCCATTTTGAACATATTTAGCGGAACAGCGAAATGTTAGGTAATTTATCCGCAAATTCATCGCTGTCTGTGGTTTTTTCATTGGCGAAAGCGCATCGTCAAAATCATACCTCAATAGTTCATTGTTTGAAGTGCGAACGTGTGGCCAATTCGGAGCAAATTCGCCCATATGGGCAGCCCTTTCAGTTGTTTGTCAACGGAAGCCACATAATTGCAAACGATTGCCTGAGAAACAATGGGATAGAAGAGGGAAGTGTCATTTTGACTGAAGGTAATTGCCCCATCTCAACGACAGAAAGGCATCTGGTAAGTAATCTTTTAGAGTTTTATGTGTCTGGTCGATTTTGCAGGGTTGGACATTAGCACTCGCCCGCTCGCCAAGGCGAGTCTCTCTAAAATGTCGGGCGAGCGCAAATCATCAATCACTCGCCCGTTTGGCGAGTACGATTTTCGTCGGCAAGAATTATTTAAATTGCGAAATAAACGGCTTGACTGCAGAATACCCCGCCACTCGAACTATATTCCACGTAGCCGGCTACGCGATACGCTGTACCCAGAAATAGGAATGCACAATGCTGTAGAATACCCACTTGGACTAAATTCCAAATGAACTAAATTTCAAAATGGCGCAGCGATGTTATATGTGCTGGCTACGCGGTACGCGGTGCGCCGTGGCACTCCCCGTTCTTAAAGCGTCAAAGCCTAAGTAATTCCACAGACAAGAGACTGTGGAACTGTGGACTCGGAAGAGCGCACGTCACCAGTATTAACAACGTGAAAACCTGACAACAGAGATCTTGTGCTGAATATAGCACTTGTTTACTGATTAAGCCTAAGCGCTCGTTTCAGTATTAGGCCTAAGCACTCTTTTAAAATTTTAGCTTTCATTTCACGGTTCGGGTAACTAGAATTTTTAATGAGATGTGAAGAATATAGCCCTCTTTACCTGATTAACCCTAAGCGTTTGTTTCAGAAATTAGGGTTAGGGTACACTAGAATTTAATTTTCCACGTACCGCGTAGCCAGCTACGCACCCGTTTACTTGCAAACTGCAGGGATCTCTCTTGGGATTTAAGGTCTTTAAATAGAATTCTTTATTGAAGTAATCATCCTCAGTCTGCCACGTGCTTGACCACGTTGCAAGCGAATTGTTTTCCCGTACTTTCCCAGCGCTCTGATCAATGCATGTGGAAACTAAAACAGACTTCCTATTTACTTTACTGCGCCTTTCAATAACATGCAGACTCAAAAATTCAAAGGTCAATCAACAAATGCGTTTTTTGCTACCGTCAATCAAATGTTTGGCGGCTTCTGCCAGCTTCTGACTATGTTGTCTGAACTTTGCTCAACGATTTGATTTGATTACTGCACGCTCGACAATAATCAGAAGCTTGGAGTAGCCACCGAACATTTGATTG
The DNA here is from genome assembly GCF_036669925.1 of Montipora capricornis. Taxonomy (NCBI): domain Eukaryota; kingdom Metazoa; phylum Cnidaria; class Anthozoa; order Scleractinia; family Acroporidae; genus Montipora; species Montipora capricornis. The sequence continues at coordinate 9,492,752 of NC_090888.1, read as the reverse complement.
ATGGTAGCGAACAACGCATTAATTTTGTCAGTTGACCTTCGAATTTAAGAGTCCGCATGTTATTGAAAAAAAAAATCGTGAGACTCACGGCAGAACCGTGAGAGTTGGCAGGTCTGAAGGTAAAATACATTAATTTTTTAAAGGACATTTAATAGGCTGTGCTAGCTTATGTTGGCTTGAGATTACATACAAAACGAAAGGAACAGCGAATCTTACCTTAGCAGACTTGACAGCACGGCCTCGGCTGAACAACCATCTCAATCTATCTATGACAACAACATTCAGGAACGTTTTAACTCGGAAATCTGCGCAAATCAATTGTGTATGAAGCCACGGACATACATACATACATACATACATACATACATACATACATAACTTTATGTAGTAAAGCAGGTCAAGAGGAAAAAAGCAACTTTACAGCTGATGTGGACCTACTGTAATAAAATTAACAATACATACATATGGTGGTGATTATACTTTAGATAAATAAGATAAATAATCGCTAAAAATAATAAAACATAAATATGTATTAATAATAATAAAAATCCGAATGCTTATTATAAGCCCTGAGCTGTCTTTTTCAAAAGTGATATTCATTACAGTATGTTTTAACTGCTTCAGTCCATTTTTAAAGCCTGTTTGATTAGAAAAAGATCTTACACTATCAGACAGGGAATTCCAGGCGATTGAAGTAATCATCCTCAGTCTGCCACGTGCTTGACCACGTTGCAAGCGAATTGTTTTCCCGTACTTTCCCAGCGCTCTGATCAATGCGTGTGGAAACTAAAACAGACTTCCTATTTACTTTACTGCGCCTTTCAATAACATGCAGACTCAAAAATTCAAAGGTCAATAGACAAATGCGTTTTTTGCTACCGTCAATCAAATGTTCGGCGGCTTCTGCCAGCTTCTGACTATGTTGTCTGAACTTTGCTCAACGATTTGATTTGATTACTGCACGCTCGACAATAATCAGAAGCTTGGAGGAGCCACCGAACATTTGATTGACGGTAGCGAACAACGCATTAATTTTGTCAGTTGACCTTGGAATTTACACGTAAGAGTCCGCATGTTATTGAAAGGCGAAGTAATAGCCTTTCAGTGTTGTTGATTTTTATTAAATAGTAAAAATGAAAGATGACTAAATTGATTGGAGAGATTGTGGGGGGGGGGGGGGAGCTTTTATGCGAGTGAAAACTGATCTGGGCGAGTGCATTTTGAGTGTCCAACCCTGTTTTGTTATTGAAGCAAGTTAGGGGTATGCAGATCTACAGATCTCTGCTATTTTTTTTTGACCCGATCCGTTGATGCGGCGTTATTATTTTCGCTCAAATCCGGATCCGTGTTACTTTAAAAATTTCCCAGGAGGAAATATGGTGCCTATGGAAAACATTTTTGTTTTGTCTTTCCTCTACGGTATGTTGCCCAGTATCCGAGCTCTTAAGTTTAAAACTTCTATAATTTTCCTTCCTTAGCCACAAGAGCTGTCCAATTTGGCCCTGAAACAAATATTTAGTTACCCTGGGTGCCAGAGGTTTTATTTTGGAGTAACAGCTAAATACCCCGCCACTCCGCACAATCTAGTTAAAAGTGTAGTTAACGGAACCATTTTTTAATTTTTCTTTCCAGAGGAGCGGTTAAAACGGAGAGGCGAAAAATAAGCAGCTCTGGTCATGGCAGTTAAAAATCTCATTTTCATGCAATTTCCAAATAAGGAAGTAACTGCTTTTGCCAAACCGGTCTTCTACAGTGGTGTCAATGTCGTGCCCAATTCGTGTCTTTGGGAATACACACAACGTAGAACGTTTTGATTTTGACTTTTCCCATCATGCAGCAACCAATCAAAAGCGACATGAAACCACAAACTAATTACCGCTGGTGGTTGCAATTTAGTTTTAGCACTGACTATGAAAACCAATCAGCAACTGTGTTCATAATCGCGAATCATGGAAGTGAGGTTCTCAACCACTGTGACCAGAGGGTTTTTTCCCCCTCATCGCGACGGCTTTGGGATTCAGTATCTTAGCTTCGCCCGCTCATAGAAATCTCACCAAAGGAAAAAAAAACCCTCTGGTACCCAGGGCAATATTTAGTCTGTAATAATGAAAACAAGCTTTGCACTTTTACCTTTGTTTCCGTGGTGAAATTAGCATTTCTGCAGGTGCCCATAGCTGCCCTGGGGGTCCAAATCTGCTAGCGGATTTGTACTGGGGGTCCAAATTTGCTAGGACACTGGCAGTTATGCAACGTGTGGTGTGAAAGCAACACACGGAAAGTAATTCTGCTCAATAAATCAAGAAAGAAAGTTTCAATTGAGTTGTATCAGAATAGCATTAACCCTACACACAGATCAATTAAATTTAATTATGTGAAATTAATCACAACTGCAGCTTAGACAATGATTTTTCCCAATAAACAAAAAATTATTGGTTGTATACTGGGCACACTAAGTCAAAAGTTTGTTGATCATTCTTGTCTCCGTTATTCTAGAAATAGTACATCACCTAAAGTTTAAAAAAATTTGAAAAATTTTAGTTTCAGATTTCTTGTTAATTATATATATATATATATATATATATGCATGTATATATGCATGTATATATGCATGTATGCATATATATATGCATTTAGACAGTACTGTTTCGGCAGTTAGATTATATATATATATATATATTTCTTTTTTAACAAACAAGATGATACCTGAAATGAATCTTATATTGAGCTGCGGTTATGAAATCAAGTAAAGCTATGATCCTCGTAGTTATGAATGCAATTTTTAGCAATTGCATAGAGAAGCCTGAAAAATTCAGGACTTCAATGGGGTTTGAACCCGTGGCCTACCCTGCTAAAGTCCTGAATTTTTCAGGCTTCTCGACGCAATTGCTGAAAATTGAGTTCATAACTGCCAGGATCATAGCTTTACTTGATTTCATGACCACAGTTCAATATATGATTCATTTCATATATCATTTCATTTGTTGATTCATTCATCACTGGAACATTTGAACCCACAAATGATCTCCTCCCAACGTCAGTGGCTACATAGCTCAGTTGGTTAGAGCATCGCACCGGTACCGCAAGGTCAGTTGTTCAAACCCCATTGAAGTCCTGAATTTTTCAGGCTTCTCTATGCAATTGCTAAAAATTGCGTTCATAAATGTGAGGATCATAGCTTTACTTGATATATTTTTTATTTGCGACATAGTGTTTGTATACACATTTTATTCTTCGTGTATGTACTGTATTTACCTGTTGTATATGCGGGCATTTTGTCCTTGAGGTTCGAAAAAGTTCTCAGAAAATCGAACATGTAAATCTCAAACTAAGCTGTTTCGTTATTCAAGGATAAAGGGCTTTAGAGGATAAGCACAACATCACAGAAGCAGGCGTCAATCTTCAAGAATAACTTCAAAATGTTTAATTAATTGGTCCTTAATGACTTATAATTTCTCACATGACAAACAAAACAAAACTCATAAACCAAACAATACGTAAATTTGGTTTTATCAACAGAGTTGATAATGTAAATTGGCCACCGTACAGAGATTCTAAAAGCTGACGTTTCAAGCGTTAGCCCTTCGTCAGAGCGATTACTAAGCCGTTGAGCGATCACGTTTTATTTGAAGAAACAGAAATGCCTTTTAGAGCTTTGTTCTTGTGAGTATCTTCAACATTTAGAGTTGGACGAATCCTTTTTCATTTCAACCGGAATTGCTTACATTTATTTTGCAGTCTTTTGTCCACTGTGTTCGTTATGCCCAAACCAACACTATTATGTTCAGCTTGCATAGATTACTTAGCTGGAACTTCGCTCTAAATCTTTGACCTGTGTATGAGTTGAGGGCGATTTTTGGAGCTTCTTTTGAGGCCATAAAAGATCGACTTATACACCGTAACATGGGTAAATACGGTAGTTTCTAAAGTAGGTTGTACTTTTAGTTGGTATATTTTTTTGTTGATTGTGGGCTCTCTGGAAAGTAGTTTTTAGCTTAGTGTAGTGCCACATTAAAAAAGTACTACTACTACTGCTACTACTACTACATTTCAGGAAGACTTGAAAATTGTTCATGAATTCTTTGAGAATACTCACTGCAAATATCAAAAGGTTCCTTGGAATATAAATTATAAATGGGTTATCTAAAAAAAAAAAGAATGAGGCCAACATCCAGCCACCTTTGCCGGTTAAGCTTGGTGAATAAAGGATTTATCATATGGGATAGAACACCAAAAAATTATCTTTGATCTTGGGGCACTAAGTGAGAAATCCCGAGCTCCATCTTGGCCCCTCGGGGAAGCTAATCATGTGCATGATTTGGTTCATCTTGCCCGCTCACTGAGCTAATCATGTAATAAAATGATTTAGAGACCCTTTCTTCAACAGCGGTCTTTTTATTGTGCAGCGAAAAGTGTAAATACTAGTCATGAAAATTTCACTCAACTGAACGGTAAGGTGCCTCTTCAAATTACCCTAAAGCTTGGAGGAAGCAGTGCGGCCTACAGCTGCAGTGGTTAGGGTGCTTGCCTTGAGATCTGGGGATCCCGGGTTCAAGACATATTCTGACCACTGGTTGAATTTGTTCCTGGTAGTCCCTGGTTCAACTTGTCAGCTGCACTTGTAAATGGCCAACTGGTTTGCCTCCGGCCACTTGGGATTCTTAACAGTTGTTGTTGCATGTTCTGTTCTGTGGTGATTGTGTTTCATTGGCCCTGAAAAGGCCCTATGGGGAGTGGTCAATTAAGTATGTATTGTATTGTATTATTTAATACTTTAAGTCTGCCAAAACTTGTATATCAAAGCTTAAATGTTCGGTTTCCTTTTGGTATACTTTGTTTTCCGTAAACTAATGAGGACATTGCAAAAACTGAAATAATTTCTTAACTGGTCGGATAGTGGTACCAGTCGGGTACTAGGCATCTTACTGTACTGTACTGTACAGACTTAACTGATTAGTGTAAGGTGAAGTGCTATTTTTGTAAAGGTAAAGGTAAAGGTAAAGTCTGCTTACGAGCCTAGGAAGGCCCATCAGGCCGGCGCTTATCTCCGGTTTCAGTAGCATTAAGCGACTAGGAGTATTTCTACTCCCCCCTGGATGGGATGCCAGTCCATCGCAGGGTTACCCCCAGCATTAAATTTGCCGGTACCCATTTATACACCTGGGTGGAGAAAGGCACCGTGGGAGTAAAGTGTCTTGCCCAAGAACACAACACAATGTCCCCGGCCAGGCCCCGAAAAACACTTAGTTTGGCCTTTCAGAGACAGACTTCCTTACAAGAATTTAAAAAAACAATTATGGACCCGTAATGCGACTTTTCAGTTACACACATTGCTTCCTTTTCTGGATACAAAATCAACTCAGTTTATGTAGTTAGGATTGTTCATGTTAAAGTTTGGAGAACCTCATCTCATCATTTTGAGGAGAGTATTGTACATGTATTTTTGTTCGGTTTTAGAGCTGTCTCT
>NC_090888.1:9469788-9482288 GCF_036669925.1 Montipora capricornis | reverse complement strand
AACTTAAGAGATTTTAGAATGCCCAAAAGACCTTACATATTCTAGAGCTTTAGAAATCTTAGACTCACAACATGGATCATGGATATTCTAGAACGCTAGAACTTTTAGAGAATTTAGAGCCCCCGAAAGGGATCGTTTGATATTGTTACCTCATCTATAGCTATCTTCTATTTTAGAGTTATTTTAAAAAGATTGAGGGGCTTTGGGGCTTCTAGAATATCCATGGTCCATGTTGTGAGTCTAAGATTTCTAAAGCTCTAGAATATGTAAGGTCTTCTGGGGTTCTAAAATCTGTAAAGCTCTAGAATATCAAACGATCCCTGGCTGTGTTCTAACTAGAACAGTTCTAGAATGCTATAGAAGTTTCTAATGTCAAGACCTGCATCTTTATGCACAATCCGACCTCAAAAATCAGGAGAGTCCAAAAACCAGGCCAAAATTTTCTGCTGATCCAAACTCCGCAATCGATGTGCCTTTTAACCCTTTCAGGCCCGATAGTGCCAAATGGCACTTATAGATTTTACTCTGTCTAACGCCAGACGATTTTACTCGTCAATGGGGAACCCCTCGGGCCTGAAAGGGTTAAGCTAACAGCATCCAAAAACTATGTCCCCGTTTAAGGCCAAATTTGCCAATCAACAAACCTATTCACCCCCCTCAAGAAAGACTGATCTACATCAGTTTCAACTCATTCAAGAAACTGTGTTATTTATAAAGATTGATTCATCATATTGACAGCACAAGGAAGAATTTGACTGATCTTCAAGTTTCCTTGAAGTGGTCTCACGTTTGTACTGCTATATAAAAGAAGCAAAATCAGTGGTTATTTTATAGTTCCTGATGATGTGCAGTGTTTTGCCGTCGTAAGCTTGTCGCATGCGACAAAAATTGTACCATGTAAATAGGCCCTAATAGCTATCTACAATGAATGTTGTAAGCAGTATGACTATTCTGGGGGTGGGGGGTAGTGGGTGAAGGGTCCCATAGCTGAAATAACCCAAACCTTTACAAAAATGCTAACCTTAGGCCTAGTCATTGTCTAAAGCATAGTGTTCAGGCCTAAGGTTAGCATTTTTATAAAGGTTTAGGTTTTTTCAGCTACAGTAATGTTTACCCCTCACCCGTCACCCATACCCCCACCCCCGGAATAGTCATGCCAGTTATACGCAAAACAGCTAGAGGTAAATGTTTCTCTGCCCCTGATTCTGTTGTTATTTAGAGTCAGGAAACACCATGATTTGCAATGAAAAGTTAAAATTTCCCACCCCTCACTTGTAGCAAAATAATATTTCCCACTCCCAGGAGACTAAAATTAATAATATTGTTGGAAGTTTGAACTGTCTCTAAGAAAGGTAAAGAGTACAATGCCTTTTGTCGATGTACCTTTTTTGCCATTTCCTAGCTCCAACTAGTTCCCAATAGCTTAGTGGTGGTGCACTGTCAACCAAAGGTTACAAGTTGGACTGCTGTCTGGGGTGTGTGCACCTTACATATAATGCCTGTATATAATTACATGTATCTTAGCTACCAAAAAAGTAATGTCAAGTGGTATTTTGGAAAAATAATTATGCAATTTTGATTGTAGAGTACCTTGTGCTGATGAATGATTTTTATTCTGGAAAACATAATTTTTTTTTTTTTATTAGGAACTATCTGATGTCCTTTCCCAGCTGAAGTTTAAGGGTACCAGCAGTGGAAGTTCTATAAGATCATACAGAGGAATTGCTGAGGCATTTCCAAATGCTAACATACGTGTAGGTGGGAAAGGAATCTCTAGTTATTCCCTTGGCAGGCAATGTGCCTTAGTTTCTGTACAGTCTCTGAAAACAGTAGATGACAGAATCCATGCCACTACTCGCTTGGGTGAGGAAGTCAACCTGTACAACAGCAGCAGGAACAATTACAAGGAATCCATAAAAGAATTAATATTGCCTGTGAAAAGACCAACCTCTGAGGATGATGTTGGTGATGTCATCTTGATTTCATTTGGAAGTAGAACGAAACAAGGCAATTATGTGGGAACATGTGAAGGCATACTCCTAAATGAAGATGGATCTGGTACGTAATTTTAGGGCAAATATTGCTTCAAGTAGAGGGTTATTCTCTATGGGCTATTTCCACATTAGGGCTTTTCAGGACAAATGAAACCATTTACGATAAAAGTATACTTGCTGACTGGGGCATTCTGGCCAAGCCGTTATTATCACTACGATGTTAATGACCTTTGAAGTTCTCTTACTTATTATTATAATAATGATGATGATGATGATGATGATGATAATAATAATAAATGAGCACTGGGGTGGAACAGGCTGGTGCCTTAGCCTACCATGGGAATATGGATGCTCCTGCTCACCAGAGTCTTGGGTGGCACCTTTGGTAAGTGCCAGGAACTCAAAAGCCACCCGTGTTAGGGTTACAACAACCTCATTTGATGAGAGAATGTCAAATATTAAATTTCACACTAACGACGTCAACGGGGATGGAGCTTGTAGTGTAATGTGATGTTATGTCGTTTAATTAATCCTTTTGCAGTTTCACAGCTGAATTACAGGAAGAAGTCAGTTAACGTTAACATATACATGATACACTTGTTACAATTAATAAATAGATAAATAAAATTATATATTATGATAGTTCGATTCAATTATTTAAATATACATATAGTATGTAAACTATGTAGAATTCGGTTCAATTACACATTCAATTACACATTACACATTAATTACACAAATTGCTTAAACCTATCGGTGTTGCATCTTTTGATTTTCGGGACAACTGCCCTGAGATTATATTGGCAAGTTGTTTGGCACTGTTGGTCTCTTATTAAGTTGTACAGTGGGCTAGTGTTATCTACCCTTTGGATGAATCTTGTGAAAAGGGCCGCCCTGCGCTCTTCCAGGGTGGTCAGACCTGTTGTTGAGAGGGTGAGCTCGTAAGAAATTCCAGGCAGGATTATTGCAAGAGCGCGCTTTTGGACCTTCTCCAGGGCAGTGGCGAGATAGCGCAGAAGGTTTGCAAATGGGGCGCATGCGTACTCAACAACAGATCTGATCAGCAAGCAATATACAAGGACAAGATCCTCTGTGGCGACGCCGCTTCTCTTTAGCGCCCTTATGGCATAGAGACGCCTCTTAGCTTTCCTGATTACGGCATTGCAGTGTACCAACCAGGTGAGGTCCTGCGATATATGGACCCCGAGCAGCCGGCAGGTGTCCTGTGGATCAGCAGCGCAGGCCTGGTCATCATCCTGCTACTGCTGAACAACGACAGAAGAGATTAGGATGGTCAAAAGAGGATAACAAACGGTTGTTTCAATGTGACATCAAGAGTGAACCAGAGAGGCGAGGGTACAGAAAAAGATTGTAAGACCTGTGGAAAGCCTGTAACATCAACAACAAACTAACAGAAGTCACCGAGCAGAAATTGGCTGATCAAGTACGCCAGATTAAGAACAAGAAGTGACTAGAGACTGTGGAGGAAGAGGAAATAGCCGTACAAGTAAGAAATGAACATCAGGAGATTGAAACTACAGAGCTCCATGCCACAGATACACCAGACTGTAAACATCAGGAGACTGAAACTATGGAGCTTCTCAGCTCAGGTGCACCAGACCATGCAACAACATCTGATACCCGAGAAGAACACCAATGTGAAGTGTAACCTAGAGTTTTCACTGCTGAAGAATTACAAGAAGAGATCAGCCCAGAAGTGGAAGCCCTTTGAGACAGGATCCTAGAAATTATACAGCTAGAACAGAGAATAGGATTACCATCACTGAAGTTATGCGAAAGAACGAAGCTGAAAGCAGAAGTTGGAAAAGTCAACGAAGCCAGCAAAAGGATTCAGACGCACAACATCACTGAATTGAATTCTTTAATATATACAGTTGCATATATTATTACAGAAAGAATGGGAATGATAAAAGGGAGGAAAGGGAGAAGAGCTGAAGAGCCATTCTGGAAGAGAAGAATTAAGGGGAATATCGAAGCTTGGTGAAAAGACCTGGGCAAGATTGAGGAAGTCCGAAGAGGAAATATGAGACTGAAACAAAGAGAAATGGAAAGGTTGAACAGAAAATATCATATTGAGGAAAGAGGCACTTTTTATTTCTCAGCCATGAAGAAACAGAAGATCAAGTCAGTTCGAGTTAATATCAAAAGAAAAGACGAGAGATGTCAACAGATCAAACAGAACCTACTCTTTAGAACCAATCAGAAGCTGTTCTACAAAACACTAGATGGAAAGGAACGAGGAGAAACGGTGTTACCTGATCCCACAGAAGCAACCTCCTTCTGGAGCACGATCTGGTTGGAGGAAGTCGGTTACAACGAGAGAGCATCTTGGCTAGAGGATGTGGAGGTGGAGTTCAGTACAACAGAGGTGCAAGAAGATAATCAGTATCACTGTGGAGGATATTAGAAATGGAGTGAGCAAGATGGCAAACTGGAAGGTAACCTGCCCCGATCTTGTTCAGGGGTTCTGGTTTAAGAAACTGACAGGATTGCACTCTAGATTGCAAGAATGCTTGCAAGACTGTATATGTCAAGGGAATGTACCAGAGTGGATGGTGAGGGGGATTAGAACAGTTTTGATACAAAAGGACTCAGCGAAGGGTGCCCAGGCCAGCAACTACAATGGTGGTACAATGTACCACCCTATTGCCTGCCTACCCATGGTGTGGAACCTCTTGACAGGAGTTATGCGAGAGAAGTTATACTGGACAGGTCCACCTTTTGGATAGGAATGAACTGCTAACAGATGAACAGAAGGGGTGCAGGAGGGGATCCCGAGGAACGAGGAAGGGGGAAGAGGACTGATCACCATCGAGGAGTGTGTAAGAAGGGAGAGCAAATCCCTTCATGGCTACCTAAGAGAGAGCACAGAGTGTATGCTTCAAGCTGCGTTGAAGGAGAAAGCGATCGTTGAAGAGAGTCTGCAGGACTATGAGAGGAGGAGGAAAGACTAGAAAGTTAAAAGCCCTACATGGTGCGTTTGTCCAACAAATATCAGATGAAGCTGGAGATGGCTCAGGAATGGATTCTTACAAAAGGAGACAGAAGGTTTGATTCTTGCTGCTCAGGAACAAGCTTTAAGAACAAACTCGATCAAGTACAGCATAGATAAGACCTCAAGAGGCACCATTGTGTACTGTAGATTGTGTGGAGATGCCACTGAAACAGTACGACACATTGTCAGTGGATGCAAAAAGCTTGCCCAGAGAGAGTATAGGAAGCGCCACAACAAGGTGACCCTGCAGGTAAACTGGAAGATGTGCAGGAAGTATGTTGTAGAGTGTACTGACAAGTGGTATGACCATCAACCCTTGCCTACCGGAGAAAATGGAGAAGTGAGGATTTCCTGGGACATGACTATCTACACAGACAAATTGCTGAAACATAATCGGCCAGATATTACTGTAGTGCACAAAGACACACAGGAATGGACACTTCTTGACATAGCTGTGCCAGCTGACCAGAACATCACCAGAACTGAAGAGGAGAAGGTTGAAAAGTACCAGGAACTAGGCTAAGCATTTGAAATCAGAACGATTCATGGACCCTCGAAAGTCACAATAATACCTATAGTGATTGGTGCTCTTGGAGCAAATCAAAAGGTGCAAGGACCTGGTTTGGCAAGCTAGATGTACCTGACTTCCTTGGAAGTGTACAATTATTGGCCATCCTTGGAACTGCTCACCTGTTGCAGAAAGTGTTGTGTCTCTAAGCTACGGGGAGTTGCTGAGACACAAACATTTACCCAGTAGAACACCCGACAACTGGAGGGAATTGAATAACAATAAAATAATAATGGTAATAATAATGATGATGATGATAATAATAACAATAATTAGTTGTCGCATATGTGGCAAAACTACCGAGTGTGTGTCACACCTTCTAGCTGTGTGTGGTGCTTTAGCTCAGTCAAAGTACTTGTCGTGGTACAATGATGCTCTTAAGATTCTGTTCTTTGAAGTGATCAGATTGCTGGACCTTGTTTTGTCAGTGGGGCCTTGGTACTTGAAAGCCGAACCAAAGGCTACATTGTATGTATGAGAATTAGAGGGTGGTTTCTTACTGAGACATTCCTCTTTATGCAGACAGCACGCATGTGAAGCCCAACAGAGTCGATGTGACTGTTGTGGACAAGCAGAGCAGTGTAACTGATAGAGATGAGCTGCCCCTGAGTTGAGAATAGAGAAGAGAAGGCTGCTGAGAAGACCTCTAAGTACGTGCCATTGCAATGGGAGCTGCCGGAGAGATACCTGAGCATCAAGTGACACAGTACAAGATCATTATGGACGTTCTCTGAGGCAACTCGAGAGAAGTTAGCAAGGCACTAAGGCAGCTAGTTGGAGAAAAAAGTCATCACTAGTACGCTGAATATTGCACGCTCGATTAAGATTTTGAAGTAAGCCAAGCAAAGAAGGGCATTTTTTGAAAAAAATCACATAAATTTATTATCTATCTGTAGAGATACATATTTACATATAGTTTTTCATTTTTCATACGAATAGGTTAGAATTAGTAATTTAAGCATCTTTTTGGTCGATGCATTGATTGGCCACTCAATCAAGGCTTACCGGTCTGGGCATCCAGAAGTTTGTATACTGCCATAATAATAATAATAATAATAATAATAATAATAATAATAATAATAATAATAATAATAAATTAATAATAACATTTGGGCAGGAGACGTCAACCACAATGAGGATGCAACTTGGCTTACATGTGAGGATTTGGAGGGCGAACTTTGGATGACAGAGGCGCAACAGGACATTCACATTATGCTGGAGGATATAAGATCTGAAGTGAGAACGATGCCTAATTAGAAGGCAGCCAGTCCTGACTGTAATCCAAGGCTTTTGGGTTAAGACACTGACTGAAATACACCCTAACCTCTAAGAATTCCTTCAAGAAGGAGTACAATCTGGAATGGTACCTAAATGGATGACTAGAAGAAGAATTGTTTTGATACAGAAAGACCCAGCCAAGGGCACTCAGTGAAGTGGAAGCTTTTGACAGGAATAATGAGAGAAAATTTACATACATCTGGAAAGACATGGATTGCTAGCTGTTGAACAAAAAGGGTGCAGAAGACAATCATGAGGAACAAAGACGAAAGATTGACTACAGAAAAGCATTCAATATGGTTCCTCATTTCTGGATCCTGAAGTGTTAGCCAAGAGGCACATTAACATGCAGCAAAGCCGTTCGGAGAACTGGAAGGGGCACTTTGAAATACCACCTGCACCTGAACTAGGGTGTTTTGAATATCTTGGTCACTGAGCAGATGGGAATTTTTGATTGGCTGATGAAAAGAACACATCAATCAAATGTTACTTGAAACCTTCGTTAAGTTAGTCCCATCTTTGAAGTAAAATCAATGACATACATGTATGTCGACCATCAAAGAAAGTATATCAAAAGGTCTTATCTAAACACCAAAAAAAAGAACGTAAAATTTTGCTCAAGAAAGAGTAGGAGACTGCTGCGAAGGAGTTGCTTTCTGGCAAAGATGCTATGGCCACTGGTTTTGGTAAAAGCTTGATATACACGATCTTCACTTTGGCGAAAGAATAAATATTGTCATCTAAAACGTTCCTTGTAATCGTTTCGCAGATACTACGGGTCGACAGTGCAAGGGAAATTTTCGCCTTCAATTTACTCTCTGGTGAATCTGAAACATTACAGGCACCTTCGAGGGACGATAACAACAATGGATACTAAATCTCAGAATGTTGGAATGTGCTGCAAGATCGTCTGGGCTCCATCTCTTAAATACAGAATTTGACGCAAATTGAGAGTCTCCGCGGCCGCTTCGCACATTCAGGTTCTTAGAGAGGCAACAGGAGAGGGGTTCAAGAGGTTCTTCGAGAGGCAACGGTTTTTCAATGAATGGAGGAAAGCTAATAAATGGGGTAAATGCCCTAGTTGTTCAAACGATGGATAGCGCTATCCACCGAATAAATCAGTGTCCAGCGGATAAACAATAGCAAAACCAATTGAATTATCCAGTGGATAGAGATTTATCCGGCGGATAGCGCTATCCATCGTTTGAACAACTCGGGCCTGGGCTGTAGGAGTAGTACATGTACATGTATGTTACAGTGCTGGTATTGTAGAATGGACTAGGAAGGAACTTGCCAACATGGACAGAAGGACCAGAAAGATTATGGAAATGAATGGATGCATCCACACAAGGAGTAATGTTGCAAGATTATATCTTCCAAGCAAGGGAGTTGGAAGAGTTTTAATAGCAATAGAGGAATGTGTATACAAAGAGAGGGAGGTGGCACATGCTTTTCTCTAAGAGAGTGACAAATGGATGCTGGTGGTTACTACAGGACTGAAAAAGTGCTTGATGAGTAGGAAAAGCTTGAGAACTACAAGAAGAGAACTTATGAAGGAAAGATTAAGAACTGGGAATAGAAAGCCTTGTATGGAGAATTTACCAGACAAACTGCGGAAATAGCCACAGACAAGTCATGGAGATGGTTAAGAGATGGATTCCTGAAGAAAGAGACAAGGCATGACTCTACATGTAGCTGCACAGGAGCAAGCGTTAAGAATAAATGCCATCAAATTCAATATAGATAAAACATCAGACATGCCACTTGTAGACTGTGTGGACACAGCACTGAAACCATCAGTCACATAACTAGTGGATGCTCAAAACTGGCCCGGATGGAGTACAGGAAACACCATGACGCAGTTGCACACCGGGTACATTGAGAAATATGGACTAGAAACATTTAGCAAGTGGTATGAACACCAACCCTTGCCAGTTATAGAAAATGGAAACCTAAAATTCTCATGGGATATGAAAATCTTCACTGACAAGAAGCTTAAGCATAATAGACGTGACATAACCCTCCTGCAGATGAAGGACAAAGAATGGATCTTTATAGATATAGCAGTACCTGTAGACTATAAAGTAGATACAGTGTAGACACCAAGAACTGGCATTTGAGGTGAAGCAAATACACCAGGCTTCAAAAGTAAGTGTGATACCCATAGTGGTCAGTGCATTGGGAACCATATCAAAAGAGGCAAGAACATGGCAAGAAAAGTAGGCATACCTGATGTTATTGGCAGTGTACATTGTACAACTGTCAACCATACTTGGAACAGCACATGTGCTAAGTATTGTGTTTCTAAGCTGAGGGAATTACAGTAGCTGAGACAATTTATTTGAACCCAGAATAACATCAACCTTGCTATGGCCTGGACTGATTACCATAAGGCTTATGACATGGTGCCACATTCCTGGATAGTAGAATGTCTGGAAATGCTTGGTATTGCAACTAAAATGATAGTTCCTCCTGAGGAGTACGAAGAGTGGAAGGCTGAGCTGACATCATGTGAACAAACTTTGGGAGTTGTTAATATCAGTAGGGGGATATTTCAGGAGGACAGCCTTTTGCCATTGCTTTTTGTGTTGTGCATGGTACCACTCTCCTTTGTTTTGATAACATCAAAAGATAGTTCTGAATGGAGGGGTCGCGAGCTTAAGATCAACCATCTCTTGTTTATGGATGACCTAAACCTTTTTAGGAAATCCAACGATCAGATTGACTCCCTGGTGTAGTCAGTTCATACATTTAGCATGGACATAGCGATGGAATTTGGGATAAAGAAGTGTGGGGTGCTAGTGCTGAAACATGATAAAATTGTTAAAATGGAAGGAATTGTACTACCAGATTGGCAAGTTATGAGGGAGATTGATGATAGTGGGTATAAGTATTTAGGAGAGACAAGAGACCTGTTCTCAAAGGAATACAAACATACAATACAATACAACACCGCGCACCGGTGGCTCAGTTGGTTGAGCACCAGGCTGTCACGCAGGAGGTCGTGAGTTCAACTCCGAACGTACCAACACTAACTTTCTTTAAATAACCGAGGAGAAAGTGCTGCCTTTGTAATGACATCTGCAAATTGTTAGACTCTCTAGTCTTCTCGGATAAGGACGATAAACCGGAGGTCCCGTCTCACAATCCTTCTATTTTCATAATCCTGTGGGACGTAAAAGAACCCGCACACTTGTCGCAAAGAGTAGGGCATGTAGTTCCCGGTGTTGTGGTCTGTCTTCTGTGGTATATACAGAGGGCCATGTGTTAGAAAACTCATTACTGGGTTAATCATGTATTACCCTCTCAAAATAAAGAATATTGTATTGTATTGTATTGTATTGTATTGTATTGTACTAAAGTTAGTGCTAGAGACAAAGTTGAATGGGAAGAACAAAATTATAGTTGTCAACACATGGGTGATTGCAATTCTAAGGTACAGTGGTGGTGTGGTAGAATGGATGAGTGATGAGGTAAAGGAGCTGGATAAAAAGACCAGGAAAATTTTGACATTACATGGTGCATTACACCATAAAAGTGATGTGTACCGGGTGTATCTGCCACAACAGAAAGGAGGAAGAGGTTTGATCAACTGTGAAATGTGTGTGAAGGCTGAAGAAAATAATCTGTCATGGTACAGTATGTAAGGATTTGAAGAAGAGATCGATGGAAGGAGTGAGAAAGACAAAATTGAACAGTGAGGGAGCAGAGGAAAAGAATGAAGTAAAACAGGACAGACAGAATGCCACATTGAATAAATGGACAGAGAAAAAAATGCGTGGTCAATTTTTGCGGGAAACACCTGAGACAGTTGACAAAGCTAAGACCTGGAAGTTGACTGAGAAATGTGACTTGAAAGTTGAAACTGAAGCACTGATTTTTGCAGCCCAGAACAGGCACTGAGAACAAACTATTTCAAGTTCAACATAAAACAGTTACTTGTTTGCCTTGGTAGTCTTGACATTCTTGACACTTTTGATCAGCACTGTAGGATAATTGTTGGGACACAACATCTGTACTAGAAGTCAGGAATGTGGATGTGTATTGAAATTTAAATGTCCACTGAAACAGTTACCAGTAGTACTGTAGAACATTAAAAACCCACATATAAGAACCTAGAATTTTAGACATCAAACTGAACAGGTTCTTATATTTCAGGGTACATTTTGACAAATCAGGCTGATTAGTATATGTAATCACATGTCCCCAAGGGCGATTAAGGATTAATTTCAGGCATAGTTTCAAAGTTTTCACAAAGCGACAAGGGCAATTTGGAAAACTTTGATAGTACAAGTGAAACTAATCCTTGAATGGCACAATGCCCTCAATGCCGCAACCGTATGACAATCAACTCAACATGTTTTCCTTAGATCAAAGTTCAATTCAATAAACTGATGCCGTCAACAGAATCAGATTCTCTAAGACTTGTAATTTCGCTTGCTCTGCATAAGCAACTGTTAACCAATCAGGATCAAGTAATGCCCTCTTGATTACCAAAAAAGCCCTTGTGATCAAGAAAAAATGCCCTCCGTATCAGCCAATCAGCATTCAGTAATTTTGGCCCGTATGTGATGAGGTTCTTAAAAGTTTCTTAATTTTTCAGAGTTTGCTGTGGCACTGTAGTCATTCACGGGAATATTACACTACTCGTACAGTACATGTGCACATATGATGGTTTAGAACTAGTTTAAATAACAAACAGTCATATGCTTGCCTAGCTGAATAATAATAGTCAGGATGCTCGCTAACTAAACAACGTGCTGAACAAAACATTTTAGTCTATTTACATTGCACATGTAGATTGTGCACATCATACAACCTGTGAATTAAAGAAAGCATTATTGTTGATTTCACATACAGTTAATACATCCAGAATTTTGATACTAGTCGAAATTGGGGTGATCTTTTGTTTAAGAACCTCTTTTCCTCGTCAGGCTGAACAGTTGTTAAAATGCCAAATTTCAGCCTGTAGGTTCTTAAATCTTTAGGTTCTTATGCGCAGGTTTTACCGTATTCCTAATTACTGCAGGAGACCACTTGTGTTTGGCTTTACATCATTGGGACTGGAATTAAGTTATTCCAGAAGCTCATGACCTTGATGCATTTAACTCTGGTTCAGAGCCGGGGTTTTTTTAGTTTAAAAATGTCCTTGTTTGGATGTAATGTGGTTCGTGCATTTTCCTGTGCATGCGGCTATGATCTAATTATCTTTTGTCCATATTTGGGCATTAAATCTCCAGCTTTGTTCCAAGGAGAGTCACTTCAAGATCGTGTGCTTCTGGTTAATATTATTATTTACTATTACCATTATCATCAATGGTGTCATCACTATTATTATTATTATTATTATTAGTAGTAGTAGTAGTAGTAGTAGTAGTAGTAGTAGTAGTAGTAGTAGTAGTAGTAGTAGTATCATCATTATCATTATCATTATCATTATTATTATTATTACTTTTTTATTATCATCATAATCATTATTACATATTGTAAGACTTTCAGTGTTTGTCTGCAAAGAGGCCTTTCCATTGTTGTAGTCCTTTCCTCTTTCCTCTCATTTCTTAGATCCATCCACAAGTGTAATAGTAATAATGTTATCTCATTCAGTTGAAGTTAACATTCTGTTACTTCTTTTTAGCATCAGAGG
>NC_090888.1:9447288-9464788 GCF_036669925.1 Montipora capricornis | reverse complement strand
TTTCATACACCTTATTCCAAAATAGCGACCATTTTAGTATTCTTTTGTTCGCTTGCAAATTAGTCCTTGTTGCCTCGTTCAAGGTGAAATATGCTTTTGAATTTTTAGCTTAAAAACGAAGCAACAAGGGCTGATTTGCAAGCAAACAAAAGAATACTAAAATGACGGCCATTTGGGAATAAGGTGTATTTATATAGCGCTTTATATACTAGTTGTACTTATCAGTAGAAGTGCCAACGAGTACAACGGTAGAGAAGGGTTGTTGGGATAATTGTGAATGTTTGGCTGAAAGTATGTTTCATGATCTAGGTCCTCTCAATGTACATGGCGTGGTTTATTGGAAATTTTCAATGTTTCGTGTAAAAAATGCGATTTTGTGAAAGCTAAATGAGTAAGGAGTTGAGACATAATACACTGTACCAATGTAGTGAAGAATTTGTGTTATTTGGGAGTTTGAAGCCATTGTTGTTCGGCAGGTACAAAACGCAGGCCACAGGTCATTATTTAACCTATACAGAAAGTATCCTAAACATTCATAAAAGCTAACCTTAGGCCTAATTAGGCCTAAAGAAAAGTATCCTAAACATTCATAAAAGCTAATTTTAGGCCTCAATTAGGCTTAAAGAAACGTTTTTAGGCCTAAGGTTAGCTTTTATGAATGTTTAGGATACTTTCTGTATAGATAAAACATTGACCTGTGCCCTGTGACCTGCGTTTTGTACCTGCCGATTGTTGTTTGGTGTTGCTATTTTGGAAAGGTTTCTGCTGTTTATGCGTTGCTAAGCCGTAGCTACTAAAACATGGAACCACCCAAAACCACCAACAAAACTAGCCAAAACCACCCAAAACCACCAACAAAATACCAATGCGATTCAATGTGACCTGAAGAAACGTTTTTATACCTTTTGCGTGATCTTACGTGACTACATAGTGCTTGATGTTCTATGACAAATATTGTGTGACAGTATACAGCACGTGTGTATCTTCCTTGGTGGACATGAAGTGATTTCTAATTTAGCGATTTCGCGAGATATATTGTTACTGATGCAGTCTTAAAGAAGCACTGAGACTCTGTGGTAATTTTGGAATAGCTAATATCTTTTTTCGAAACAGACAAACGCACAGAGGCTTATCATATAAACTGACAACAGGATATTGTTGTAATTCCACCCAAGCAAAAGGAGAGCCTTTTAGTCTTGAACAACATCCTGTCATGTTTGCAGCATGTTCTGTTTGACAAATTTTTGTGCGTATGAGTTTCTTAAATCGTGAACTGTTTAGATGGGCTCCGGTATCGCAAGCAAACAACGCAAAAGTGTTAGTTGCCACATTTTGCCAGTCCTCCAACACTATAGACCAGGTAAGAGTGTCTTGATATGAGATGTGTAAAAAGAACCCGGCAAAAAAAATATCGAGTGCATTGTTTGTACGAGGGCTTTAGATATCCACCACTCTTTAATTTTGCAGCTCTTCAATTAGCGATATCTTGTTTCTGAAGACACGTTTTCAATAAAATCTGACATGAAAATCCTGAGTCCGGAACCACCACTCGAAAATTTACTCTTAGTTTTTTCACTTGACATCAGTTTGAGTTTTAAAAATATATCTGCTGGCTTGTTTTCAGCTCGAGAGTACGCTTTGGCTTTTCGTGAGAGTTTTAATTCGAAGTTCTTTATTGCCAAATAAGCACGATAAGGATGAGAAAATTCCACGCATGATTGTCAACGTGATAGTCACGCAACATCACACAAACCGGTCGTATTGGGTATTTTTGGATGGTTTGGGGTGTTTTTTGGGGTAGTTTTGTTGGTGGTTGTAGGTGGTTTTGGGTGGTTTTGGCAGGTTTTGGCTAGCCGAATATAAGATAGGCAACGTATTCCATAGTTTAGGTTCCCCATAGCTCACTGATCTTCCTCCAAAGGACTTATGCTTGATGGCGGGGATCACCAAGTCATTGTTGCCATCAGCCCTTGTTTTTTTCATAGGTCTCCTCTTCATAAGCTCCTCAAGGTAAGTTGGTGCCAGAACGTTTAACGACTTAAAAGTCAATATTAGAACTTTGTAGTGAATACGTTGACGTATAGGCAGCCAGTGAAATTGTTTAAGAACTGGAGTTATGTGTTCATATTAACCATGAAGATGAAATGTGCAGAGAAATTCTAAACACCCTGGTGAAGTGCTTTAGCGTTGACTCTAGCAGACCATAGAGAATTGCATTGCAATATACATGTAAATCAAGTTTAGATATAATCATTGTATGAACCATTGCCGTAGCTGCAGTCTCGTTAATACAACGTCTGATCTTGAACATATTTTTCAGCGTTTAGAAGCATTTCTTTGCGGTATTTCGTACATGTTGTTTTAAAGGGGCTAGGTCACGCTATTTTAGGTAATTTTGTTTAATTAATCTAAACGTGAAATTGGCAGAGCAAGAGTCTTTCATTTGCAAAATCACGGCTACATAACAACTGAGAATGATTTTCCAGCTTTGTAAATGACATTTTGATATAGAATGATATAAGTTTGAAAAAAGGTGGGCCGACGTTTTTCAAATTTACCCAAATTCAATCCATTTCAATCCTCTCCAGTTTTGTCCATCCATGTCCCTTCTTGGCTTCCCTGTGTTTTGTTAGAGTTCTTCTATAGTTTTGAACAGTTATTTTGATATTTTAGTTAATTCTATGACCATTCGATCAGTGCTGAAATTGCCTAAAATTGCGTGACCTAGCCCCTTTAAGGTAAAGTCACTGTCAAAGTCACCCAAAAGGCGAACACACTTGGTGACATCAACTTCTTCGTTACCAACAGTGAATGATTTTAGTTCCATAAAATTACGTCGAGGTCCACCTACTGTCATTATTTCAGTTTTACTATTGTTTAACTTCAACATGTTGGTTGACATCCATTGTTTGATCTCAGAAAGAAGAGTTTCCATCTTGTACTTCGTCATAGAAACATTTTCCCTCGAAAACGCGATGTAAATTTGGCAGTCGTCTGCATATTAAAGCATGCAACGTGACACCATGACTACGAGCGATATCACCAAGTGGGACCAAATATATTGTGAACAGTTTTGGGCAAGTACGGTCTAGAAAAAGTTTCTCTGAATCGAAAGTTCTTTACCTGTGTTAATTGTCATACTTGACCACTCATTTGGACTAAATGTGTTAAAATAGCCAACAATAACGCATCAAAAATAGGCAAATTTGTTTTTGTGTATGCAAACAAGGCTATGACGTAGCAATAGTCAGGATTTCTCCGGATGACTAAATGTACTTGATGTAAAGAAGAAAACACAGGCGAGGAGAGCAATGCTTTGTAGACTTGAATCTTAATCCAGAGGCTAAATTCTATTGATATTGGCTCCACCTCTAAACAGAAAACACAGGCGAGGAGAGCAATGCTTTGTAGACTTGAATCTTAATCCAGAGGCTAAACTGTATTGATATTGGCTCCACCTCAATCTCGTACCCAGAGTCCTCGGGCTTCTGGGCCAACGGGTGAGCGCCCGGAGAGACTCTGGGATAATCGACTTGAACTATATTTTTGATTGGCCGCTTGCGTAACAATGGCAGTCCGACAGGAAGTCGGTAAGGTAATTCGGAAGCCCCAGAATTTGGAGGGAGATTCAAAATCTAAAACTAGTTTCAGTGCTGTTTGGTTTTTTCTGCCTCAGAAATATATAAATCACAAAAATAATAAAACGACGAGGTTTAAATTACGTCATATACCGCACGGGAATTTTCCCACGCTGCTAAAACGTGATTACTGTTGCGATTGCAAAAGTACCTTGGGAAAACATTACATCAGTTTCTTTGAGGAGAAATCCGTGGAATAAGGTCTTGTCGAAGCCATTCAGAATTACGGAAACATCAAATTGTAGAAGAAGAGGACATTTGTGTCGTTTCCACAAAAAATTGTCGATCGTGTTGCTTGCACGATGGCATTTTGAATGATGGAATGTACGCTGAAACACTAAAAATACACTTACCGAAAGCGTCAGAGGTTTCATCTTCACTTGCTCTTACACCAAGCTAGTGATCATTTCTCCAGTTTCTTTGTGTGTAAGGCTAAATTTCTTGTTTCTCGAACACTTTCAACCCGCCATTTCTACTGTTTACGGTTTTCTCTTTTCTGTTTCCGGTTAAACTCAAGCATACGTACTAAGACCGGAACCCACGTTTTCTGGGAAAATGGAGTCGATTATCCCGGAATCTCTCCGGGCGCTCACCCGCTGGCCAAAAAGCCCGAGGACTCTGGGTACGAGATTGGCTCCACCTATAAACAGATTTACCTCGTGGTCGTTAAACAGGGTTTTATATGTGAGTTATTTGCAGGAGTTTTACCAAGCGAAAGAGAGCTTGCAGTGCTATCCCGCGCTCATTGCTGTGAAGTAAATGCCTGGAAATCAAGTTTAATCTGTCTACCGTGGCTTTCTACGAGATCCCTGTTATAACTTCAAAAGAAATGATCGATTTATATACTTCCATACTAGTTGTGCCTTGCGGCAAGTGCCAACGAGGCAAAATTGTTTTATGTCTCTGGAATGTGTGAAAGTTTGACACAGAGGTAAAATTATTTTACTATAAATGAAAGTAGGAAAGGAAGAGTGTGAAGTAACTCTGATAAGAGTCTTGGTCTTAAAGGCATAATTTGAGGAATTCCATAATTTCAAAGTGTGTAAATGTTAAGGGAGTATTACTTAAGTTCGAAGCAATATCTTGTGATGTTGAAGTGTTACCTTAGGTTTACTGGTTGTTTGAGTATTGTTTGAATTGCTGGTTTTCACTCACGTGATCAACAGCCATGTTTTTCAACGAAAACAAAAGGAAGCGTTTGCATAATAATAGAGTTAAATTCCCGGAGGATTTGGTCGGGGCACCAACATGGCCGCCTTTTCTTTGTTTAGGGCACCAACATGGCGGTCGTGACGTCATGTGAAAACCGAGAATAAATGTGCACATGAATTTTCGTTTCATTTTTTGATTCAATCAAAAAAAGATAAATACAAAAACGTATGAAGGTTTTTGACTGAACCCTTGGATCTTACATCGATTACACTTTATTTACACACTTTGAGAGTGCTCTGTCTGAGTCCAAATTTTAACGTAAAAACGTTATACTCTTTGTCCAGAGAAAGGTGGATTGCTTTTGTAGTGGTATACACTGTCTCTGGTTTAGAATTTACTCTAAAACAAGAAAATGAAGGTTTGATTATCGAGCAACTGCTGCCATAAAGAATAAGTGACAGAAAAAGCATTCTGCGGTGAACATAAACCATGACAACTTAAATGGTATGCTGAAAGTTAACTATCAGTATAAACACAAGCTCAACTATTACACTGATGGCGTAAAAACTTTCGGCAGCCCCGTGTAGGGAATGTGTTTCATCGGCGCAACTCGAACTTTCACGCACGTGGTGATGAAGGTTATAATAACAATAATAATAATAACAGCACTGTATTTCACATTGAATGAACCCTGAAAAGCAATGTCTGCTAAGCTAAAGAACCCAACATTTAGTTGTCGGCTTGTAACGGCGATTAACCAGATAATAAATGTATTGAACGCAATAATCAAGCAATATTGTCTACCCCCGCTTTGTCCAAGTTGTGAGTGGTTCTAATTACGCAACGCTGGAGTTCAAGGACAATTCTTTGTGCTATAAGATGTGTTATAGTAATTTGTTCAATTCTTTGATCTGAAGTCTTTAAAACCGTGGCAATCGACGAAAGAAAGCAGTGGTTTAAAATTGACAAGCGAACACGCTGGTTCGAAATTGACAATTGAACACGCTGGTTCGCAAGCGAACACGCTGGTTCGAAATCGACAAGCGAACACGCTCGTTCTGTCCGAAATTTGTAGGTATAACCCTATTCCTTGATCAGCCGCTGCTTACAATTCAATTTACAAACACGTAAGGCAACTACAAGCGCCTCCAATCTCACTAGCTGAATCGTCCGCTGAAACAGCACACAAACCACACGGTGGAAGCGCCACGTGCAAAAACGTGACGTCACTACCCAAATATGGTCAAAAAAGGGTCCCTTACGCTGAGATGAGATTTTTCTTCTGTACTCACGTACGGCTCTATGATTTGCCAACTCGACCCCAGAGGGTCGGCCGCCTCGTCGGCAAAAATGGTAAGAGTAAATCGTTTCAGTAGTTTCTATACTGCGAACAAAATTTAACCACATTTCAAGTTACGTTTGTTAGCCCATTAAACAGTGAAAGTCATCTTTATATGGCTTGATTCAGTTTTCTCGCTCCAATAAAATGATATTTTGGACTAGTTGACTGAGATTTCCGTGTGAAGCGAATGTCAACAAGACCAATATTCATATACCTGAAGATCCCGCTTGAAGTCTTCCTTGGTAGAAGACCCGAACAGACCCGAACAGACAATATAGCAGTCAGGTTTTCACGTGTGAAGGATCCATCCACGTTTTATTTTCGCCGGCCGACTTTTCTTTAAAATTTAATTTTCCGGTGTAAGCTTCGGTTTTCTTTTTTTTTTTGTACGTGTTCTCAAGTCTAGATTTGTCTAGTTTCAACCCCCTCGAAAGAGTACACCCCAACAACGGTAATTGTTGATGTGAAAGAGCCTTGCAACGTGTATTGAGCAACAATGATCTGAAAATCTCGTCGACTTATTCTAAATTAAACGCTTCCCCATGTGAAAGCAAACAAATACGCTTGCTGAAGTATCTAAGAAGGCTGTCGCTGAAGGAAGAACGTGAAAAAGGTACGCTTGTCGAATACTTCTTTGTCGCATGTTCAAGGTTTTTGTCTTGTTTTCATTTGCTTAGGCTGACTTTTGCCGCCTAGTTCGATTGACTAGAAGTATTAATTGACTTGAGTTTCTGTAGCACTTATGGCCTACATGGCCTACTAACTATTGAACCACAAGACCGTTTACCATAGTTCATCTTGCATTTGAATTTCTCGAAGCAGAAGGGTTATACAACATTGAGAAAGTGATCGGGGTCGAAGAACTTGGTAAGGTCGAACAAGTTTGTTGACTATTGCTACGTCATAACACGTCATATCCAAGATGGCCCTCTCCAAGTCAGTTCAAAGTGCTCTTGTCACATTTTAACAGGGAACTGGACAAAACGGTAAATTATTTTCGAATTCCTGGGGAAAAGTTTTCGCAATTTCAGGGTTGGACACTTAATTTTGAGAGCACACGCCATTGATATGATATGATATGATATTTTATTATTTATGCACGGTAAAATCATCAGCTAAGATTACAAACAATGCTAAAATCTAAATTACAAAAGGTAAAATTTTAAAATGATTACAATAAAATACAATTACTATAATACTATATTAATTCTAAAGCTGCTTTCCATGAATGCCGTGCTTTATACTAAAATATGTCTTTAATCAGATTTTTGAAAAGCCCAAGAGACTCTGCTTGTCTCGCTTTGAGGGGTAAGCTATTCCAGACAGTAGCACCTCTATAGCTGAAGCTGTTTCTATAATAATTTGTCCGCGGAAACGGAACATTAAGCTTTCTTTCAGAGTCTCTTAAACTATAAACAGATTCGCGGTTTGTAAATTTAGAACATAGATATTCCGGTGCTAGCCCCTGAAGACACTTATAGACCATTGTGGCCAGCGCAATTTGTTGCTGGCTAACTAGATTTTTCCAGCCTAAAATTTTGAATAGCTCGCTAGCATTTGCATCAAAATTAGAGAAGGTCAAAACTCTGGCTGCTCTATTTTGCAGTTTTTGTAATTTGTCATGTAACGTGATACCACAGTTTCCCCAGACGACATTGCAGTAGTCAAAGTGCGGTTGAAGTAAAGCGTGATAAATAGAGCGCAATGTCGTCTGAGGAACGAGATGCCTTATACGTTTGAGGGCTCCAATTCCAGAAGCTACTTTCTTTGTCAGTTTATCGACATGGCTACTCCAGTTAAGATTATTATCAATAAGCACGCCCAGGGATTTAGCAACAGAAACTTGAGTGATAGGAGCACCATTAATCTCGGGAATTGGAGGATTGTGAGAGCATACAACCTCTGCCTTGATCCAATCAGCATAAATTCGGTTTTTGTCATGTTCAGGGTAAGTTTGTTTGCTATCAACCACTTTTTAACATTTTCTAGATCATGGTTAAGTCTTGATTCTATGTCGCCTGTATTGTCACCCGCATATGTTAGGTGGGTGTCATCTGCGTACATCCATGGCATACAATTCGTTAGACAGTTTGGCAGATCATTGATATATAGCAAAAACAACAATGGACCCAAAATAGTCCCCTGAGGGACGCCGCAACTTAGTGAGCAAGTTTTAGAAAGTGATCCATTAATGGAACACTTTTGAGTGCGGTTGTCCAAATAGGACTTAAACCAGTTGTAAGAAATGCCATGTATGCCGTAATTATTTAATTTAGATAAAAGGATCTCGTGATTAACCGTATCAAAAGCTTTTTTTAGGTCTAGGAAAACAACAGCGTTTATTTTTCCTCGGTCAATGTTGTAAGCCCAAGTATCCGTAGCCCCAAGTAAAGCCGTAACGGTGGAATGAATAGAGCGAAAACCAGATTGGCATTTACATATTACGTTATGCTTTGTTAGGTACGCATATAATTGGTTATAAACTATTCTTTCGAACACTTTGGCTATAACCGGGATAACGGAAATTGGGCGGTAATTGTTTAGGTCATCACGTTCCCCTTGTTTGAATAGTGGAGTGACCCGTGCACACTTCCAGTCGTCTGGGAACACACCTACATTTAATGACTGATTGAAAATATAGCACAGCGGTTTGCAAATAAGATCCGCGCATTCACGAATAAGTCGAGAAGAAATTTTGTCAAGGCCGACTGCCTTTGATTTTTTCAGTTTATTCAGCAGTGAAAATACTTCATTTGTGGAGGTTGGGCGGAACTGAAACTACTTATCCGTGCTAGTGAGATAATTCAGATAGCTGTTGCCATCTGAAGAAGGAATATCACTAGCAAGTTTCGGGCCAATGGTAGCAAAATAACGATTAAATTCGTGCGCTATTTCTGCTGGAGCTGTTACTGATTGCTCATTTACATTCAGTTGTTTCACAGACGTTTCCACGAAATTTCGGGAAGACAGCTCATTGATGATCTGCCAGGTTTTGCGGGAATCACCCTTATGCTCGTTTAGCATATTTTGATAATAAACTTGCTTCGCTAGCCTAGTCGCACTATTGACTTTGTTCCGCTGTCTTTTAAAGTGAACCCAATCATTAGGATTTTTTGATCTAATTGCTCTGAGTTTCAAAATATCTCGATCGTGCATCTGTTTTTTAAGCTCAGAAGTAATCCATGGGGAACCCCGCGCGCGAACACGAGTGGTTCTCAATGGAGCGTGCTTGTTAACAATAGCCAAAAAGGATTCCTTCCATTCATTCCACACATCATTTGGATTGGAAGAATTGTTTATGTGATCCCAATCTTGAGATGCAACATCGCTACGAAATTTATCACGGTCAAAACTTCGAAAATTCCTATAGGTTATATTAGTGTGACCCTTACTCTGTCCATTAATGGCTAATTTTCGATAGACATAGACCATGCTGTGATCGCTAATGCCAATATGACGCACACCTGAGCATAACACCTTGTCAGGACAGTTAGTAAAAATTAAATCAATCAATGTTGCAGAAGTTTCGGTTATTCTTGTTGGTTCTGTTATGAGTTGTTGAAGACCATAAACATCCGTGATAGTTAATAATTTGCGTGTATCGCTGTCAAACTGGGATGCGGCCATATTGCAATTTAGATCCCCTAAAAGGTAGAATTCAGTATTAAGGGAATCCAATTTCCCAATCAACTCTTCAAAAGGTGAAAATATACCAACAAGCGAATTAGGTGGTCTATACCACGTAGCAACAATAAATGATTTAGAGCGAGGTTTGCGTATTTCAATACAAAGGTTCTCAAGACTGTCCATGCAAAGATCGTTGCGCACCGAAAAGTTAATTGACTTTTTTACATAAAAGCAAACGCCCCCACCTCCATATGTAGTTCTATCACGTCTAACTATATCATAACCAGAGATACTGACCTCATTATCGGTGATGTATTCATTTAGTTTAGTCTCGTTAATTGCGAGAACATCTATATCGTTACTTACGAGAAAGATCTTGAGTTCATCAAGATGAGTGGTCAATTTATTTATAATCAGCGAGGCCAGCTTAAAACCGCGTTTGGAGGGCAATACTCGAGAACGATCAATAGGATTTTGAGTCGGACTTCTCGATGACTCCTGACTGTTGCCTTCCAACGGCACGGCATTAATGGAAGGCATAGTAAAAGTTCAATGAGCTAGACCATGATAAAAATTCTTAAAAATACGCTTGTTACCTGCAAAATTCAGGTGTAGACCTCCACGGTTTAACCCCTTTTCGTTTATATTATTGTGTTCAATAAATCTCCAATCATTCGGGCGAGTGACCCTCAAAATGCACTCGCCCGGATCAGTTTCCACTCGCCCAAAAGTTTACCCACCCCCCAATCTCTCCAACCAATTTAGTCATCTTTCATTTTTACTATTTAATACCATTGAAATTTACTTCAACACTGAAAGGCTATTAAAGTAAATAGGAAGTCTGTTTTAGTTTCAGCACGCATTGATCAGAGTGCTGGGAAAGTACGGGAAAACAATTCGCTTCCAACCTCGTCAAGCAGGTGGCAGACCGAGGATTATTACTTCAATGAAAAATTCTATTAAAGGCCTTAAATCCCGAGAGAGATACCTGCAGTTTGCGAGTAAACTTGTCTGTTCTTCTGAGGAGCGGTCTTATTAAGGCGCCATGTTTGCCTAGTCACCGATTGCTCGATAGTGACCAGCAGTATCACTGACCAGGAAGCCATATTTCATATAGAGTTAACTGAATAGAGGGTAATGTGAAGTGCTAGATTTCTATCCCATATGAACCAGGTGAGCGTTAGTCCTACTGATGGAAATGGGCCCACACAAGAACAGTTAACTCTGTTTAAAATATAAGTGCTACACGGCCAACGTTTGTATAAACGTAACCTTTCCTTGTACTTGTACATGTTCATTGCCGTGACTGTAACATCTTCAGTTCCTACGGCCTGCTCCCGTCTGACCTTGTAGCTCAGTCGGTAGAGCGGCGGAGATCTAACCCGAAGGTCGTGGGTTCAATTCCCAGCCTTGTCAGAGTTTTTCTCTGTCCTAGTGTGGGCCCATTTCCATCAGTAGGGCTAACGCTCACATGGTTCATATGGGATAGAAATCTAGCACTTCACATTACCCGCTATTCAGTTAACTCTGTTTAAAATATAAGTGTTACACGGCCAACGTTTGTATAAACGTAACCTTTCCTTGTACTTGTACATATTTCATATAATCTGTCTATTTACGAAGCCCAATGTTGCCTTT
This sequence comes from Montipora capricornis, assembly GCF_036669925.1. Taxonomy (NCBI): domain Eukaryota; kingdom Metazoa; phylum Cnidaria; class Anthozoa; order Scleractinia; family Acroporidae; genus Montipora; species Montipora capricornis. Next base: position 9,453,391 of record NC_090888.1, on the reverse strand, counting down.
TAGCGCCAGTTTATTAGACAGTTCGGAATATAAAACTTTGTAAAATAGAAATGGTAAGTTTATGTCTAGGGATTTTCTTGGCAAAATGGAATGCAAAATGCAGTGTTTATTTCGCAATTTAGATAATTTCTTAACGACGAAAATCGCACTCGCCAAACGGGCGAGTGATCGATGATTTGCGCTCGCCCCACACTTTAGAGACTCGCCTGGAGGAGCGGGCGAGTGCTAATGTCCAACCCTGTAATTTATAGAAACTTTTTCTAGACCGTACTTTCCCTTTAAGGCCTTAGAATCAAAGAGTATTCCGTCAATGGCGACTCTCAGCTGCCTTCCATCTAAATAGGATTTGATCCAGTGAAGGCATCTACCAGTAATTCCAAAACGATGTGCTAGTCTTGCTAGTAGTATCTGATGGTCGATCGTACCGAAAGCCGCAGATAAATCTAATGATACAAACAGAACACACTCGTTACGATCGAGTGACAATAGGTGCGGTTACACGGGGCACTTTTACCGTGGTAAATTGCCTTTTTACCACGGGAAACTGTATTTAGTAGTGTGACCGACGCTTTCCGAGGTAAATTTCCCGTGTTAAATATCCATGGATACGTCAAAAAGATCAGTGGAAGCGCCCATGACATTTAACGTGGGAAGTTGGAAGGGTGTTTTGATGCCCGAGGTACAAGAGCCAATCGCTATGCTGATGAAGTTGTGATTAAATTTCCCGCCAATGAATTGCGTGAGATTTCGTTTTACCTCGGTAATCTTCGTAACGTGTGACCCCTAGTTAACACGGTATACTAAAACCCAAGTGTGAGGCACCGTGGGGTAATTTACCATGGGAAATGGCATTTACCATGGTGAGTGTAACCGCACCTAATGTGATGTCATTGTAAATCTTGCACAATGCCGTCTCTGTAGAGTGGCTCACTCGATAGGCAGGATTGCATAGGTTCGTCGAGGTTGTTGGTACTTACATAGTTGGTTATGTAACTCCTTTGCTACGACTTTCTCAATCAGCTTTGACACATACGAGAGATTAGAAATAGGTCTATAAATCTTCAGATCTTCACTATTCAGTTTTTGTACTGAGAGTTTAAAAGCTACAAGGCTATGGTCAGATATCCAAGGAGTGTGCACACGGATATCATTTACAAGATTCGCATCCTGTTCAGTTATTAGGCTGATTTAGCAACAGAACGGGAACGTCAGTGGCGACGGCGCGCGCAGAAAAAACACCAATGAGAATTCAGAATAGAATAGACTCCACTCTTTTCTTCTCTATTCTAAATTCTCATTGGTGTTTTTTCTGAGCGCGCCGTCGCCACTGACGTTCCCGTTCTGTTGCTAAATCAGCCTATTATGCAGTTCAAGTATGACCAAGTCTGTGAGTTGGTTGATTCACCAGTTGACTCAGATTCAGGGTATCCAGTAGTTCCAGAAATTCTCTTGTTTGATTGTTTGAGGTATTATCCAAATGAAGATTGACGTCTCCTACAATTACGATTTCCCCAGAGAGAAATATCAAGTGAGCATGTTAAAAGGTACTATATTTCACAGTAGTGCGTTGGCAATTATCAGCAACACGTATGTCAAGACATGTTTTATACACAAGATGTCAATACCACCCCCACGATGACCAGTGCTACGAGGTATATGGGACATTTTGTATCCTTCGGGACAGACATCACGAATGATTTGCTTAGCTAATAAATCTTCACAAGGAAGCCACGTCTCCGTAACCGCGATAATGTCAAAGTCATGCTCCACTAAATCAAGTTGGAGGGATAAACAAATATTTGAACATTAAAATTATTCGTTCTTAAAAAAACAGGAGAAATAAATATGAAAAAAACTTTACACTAAAATCGCCGTTCTTAACAAATGTGGAAAAAACTAACACAGGATCCATGAAGCAAATCCAAACAACCTGAAGGTAAAGAAAAGCTGACTGCGACACCATTAGGCTCGTAAATGGCTGCGAATCTTCAGGGGTAGAGCGCAACCGAGCAAGGGGATTTCTACAGCGCCGGACCTCTACCCAACCTGTACGGGTTCGCAAATGATCCCCATATTGGAACGCAAATGATCCCGGGAAAAAAGTTAGGAATGGCATGGAGGGTGGAATGGTCTGGATAGAGAATTAATTTGTGTGTTTGCCAAAGTTGTTCGAATATCCCGACTGTTTGTTCTCGTTTCGTAGTTTTGCAGTTACTGGTCACGCGTGGCCGACACAAGAATACATTTGAATTTTAACACATGCATGCTCAATACGAAATGTCCCTGAATCGAGGCCTGGCAGACCCGATTTTTCTCGCAGGGTTCGAGAAAAGGCTCCCTGGTCACAATCAGTTTAGCTCAAACTGGATGTCCTGTCCCGATGTCCAGTCACGTGACATGAAACCCGTCAAAAGGCGACAGACTATCGGACAAAGGCGATTGATCACGATTAATTACGATGAAATCCATCGATTTCGAGGCTATCAAACACATAGTTACTGTATCTGGATAGGAAGGATAAGCGATTTTAATTTTTTGTCATTATTTTGTTACAAGCAACTTTATTTTGTGGACGCCCGAAGGCTGTTCTGTATCCCCATTACACAAGGTATGTTTATGTTCTTGCGAGTATTACAATCAACGTTGTGCTTTGTGGCTGCCACAGCAAGTGCGGCTACAATAGGTAAAGGTAAGGTAAAGTCTGCTACGAGCCTAGAAGCTGCTACGAACCCTTGAATGGTGAATAGAGATTTTTTATACTGAATTGAATGATGCTATTGCCGTCACGATAGCTTAACCTAGCCACTGATAAAGCCGCTGATAAAGTTGTAAACATTAGTAACGTCGTTTCGATAGCTTTTACAGTGCGACGCTCCTTACCATGGCCACCTAACAAAGTTTTTCACAAATTGTCCGCCAATCAGCATGTGTGAATTTGATTGAAAGTCACGCCTCCTTGCAAAGTTCGCACAGTTGTAAGTTGAACACCGTTGCATGGGTTGTTGAGTGGACAAATCTCTACGTAATTGTCAAATGTGAAAGTTTGTTGGGTGGCCACGGTAAGGCGCGTTGCACTGTAAGAAAGTCGCGATGCATGCTGTATCGTAAACAAAATAGATTCACATGTGCGCAGAGCCGTGAACGTGAGCGTGAGATATGGGCACCGGAAGCCACTGCATAAATAACTGGTTTTTATCGCTTTGCATCATTGAAGTACAACGTTTTACGATTGTTTTTGTTTCACCTAAATAAATACATTTTTTGAACTATAAAGTTCTTACGGTGTTCACTGCATTGGAGATGATCTGTGGCACTGCATACAGACAGCAATCTGCGTGAACTATTGATCGGAGAATCGATCTATTTAGCGTGTATTGAGCTAAAGAGATCGTGAAGAGAACAAACGAAACCTAAATTGAATTACAGTGAAAGATTATCTCAAAGGTCATTTTGTTTGCTGTGAACTTGCCATTGCAAAACAGTGTGTCAAATAATAGTTTAGTATTTCAAACTGTATTTTAATTTTAATGGCACTCAAAATTATGTCAAGAGCCATTTTGTTTCCTGTGAAGCTAGCATTGCAGTTAGTTAATAATTTTGTATTCCAATAATGTATTTAGTATTGTGCAGTAGGAAAATTAAACAGCAGCAACTTGAAAATGGGTGTGACAAAAGAACAGTATGGAGCCAGAATTGGTATGCATGACGTATTTTTACCTTTAGTGTATTCTATTTACCAACATTGAAATGCTTGATACAGTGGTATAGATGTGAGAATGAAGTGACAGTATGGGCAACTAAAATTGTGTGCTACAACATTCACGCACTGTTCTTAAGAGAATGTCAAACGATGTCGAGGAGAACCCTGGACCTAGAGTGTTTGATCCAGAAAAAGAAGTTAGTGCAGATATTCGCCAAGGCAGTGATGTGAACAAGCATCAAGGTTCTATCAATTTTAACGAATTAGTTCATCCTACTCAGACAGCTTGTGCAGACTTTAATTAAGGTAATGAATCTGTGTTTGAATCAAATGCAGGAAAACAATGTGTTACTGACTTATATATTAGTCAGTGAAATTGTGGTCTATCCAGGCTAACAAGCCCATGGATTGTGCCAAACGCGAAATCCAAAATGGTGTTGCTATTGCTGAAAAGGTCAATTGGTGATTTTGAAACAACCTAAGCAAGAAACAGGTAAATAAAATAAAATCAAAAATCGTAGAGAGAAGTATTACTGTTTTTCATCCTATTTCCAAAGGCTATACCTCGGACGACCCACAAGCATTTAAAGAATTGTGGTGAACTTCTTTCTCTGCACATCCAGTATCGCTCTCAAATTTTGCGATTTTAATTAACCATAGCTCAACACCCTTGTTTCCAGCACCTCCTCTTCTACCTAATGCATGACTTACCACATGTACGCATTGCGTACCTATGATTGTAACCGATAATTAAAATGTGGCAAATTATAACAGCGTGCTAAGAAACAAAATTCAGTACCGATGATTGTAACCGATAATTAAGTGTGGCAAATTATAACAACGCGCTAAGAAACAAAATTCAGTCTTTCTGGAAAACTATGATGAGGCAGAAACGTGATGTGAGCCATGATTTAAAGTGATTTTAATAAAAATAAGCGCTCTTCGCGTTAATTCTCTATCCAGACCATTCCACCCTCCATGCCATTTCTTTTTTTTTTTTTTTTTTTTTCTTTTTTTTTTCGAGATCATTAATTTTTGCGGTCCAAAATTAACATCATTTGCGTTCCGGGATGATTTGCGGTACAGTTTGGGGATCATTTGCGGACCCGTACAGACCCCCTCGTGCGCTGAGTCAAGAAAGGAAAAAGAAAAGAACAACAAGCGGCAGCCTAGGAGAAAAAGTAACCTGCGATGAGGCGTACTTTCCCTTTAGACAGGGCGCGAAAGGGCACACCTGACACGATTTCTTAACGAGTTGTCTACCGCCCACCTGTCAAGAGTGATGTTATCTTGTGTCATGTTAGTCTATAAATGTGAGCCAATCAGATTTTCCCGGAAATTGCCTGCACGTTGTTGCAAGAAGATGAACACAAATAGAATTCGGGCTGGAATATTTGCGAAGTCAGACTTATCCACTCAATGAAAGCTACTAATATTTCTTGCCGAATCCTTCATGTTATCAGGCGCAATCAACAGTACATTTAAGTGCTCCTGTGATCAAATTTTTTATCCCTTGAATTTTTAAGTTTATCACATAGAATTCCAGGAAAGATTAAAAACGCCGTTTACCGTTTGGCAATATCTGCATTGGTTCCAGAGATCTTTAAGTTTGAAGAATGGGTAAAATATGCAAATGAGAGCACTGATGACATCGTTCATTCAAGCCGATACAGCATCAAGTATATAAAATATAGCTATCTCGGTCAATTGGCAGCAGAGATTATTGAAACTTGGTAGGCTAATAGTTCTACAGGCAACACACCTACGGCTGTAAAGGAATTGGTTCCCATGGCAACTCACTCTTTTCCAGTCCCCTCCAACCTGATTTCAATATTTTTGGTGATCTTAAGCTAGAAATACATTTAACAAGGCCACAAAGTCGACCTAACACATCTACAGCTGTATATGCTTCCAGGATCAGGCAGATGAGGCACCATTGGTAAATATCAAAATAGAATGCCAAACGTGACCGGCCAGCAAAGCCCTTAATAACATGGAGGTCTTGAACCCAGTATGTTGTCATGGTAATAAAACTGGTGTGCTCATATTGTGTAGGACACCTACTAGAATCTTACTACAAAGAATCAAGGCATTTCTGATACAAATTGGCTGAGATTGATATTTGATGAAAATTCGGTTGAGTTTATGACATCATCACTTGCTAATTTGTGTATTTTAAATAGTCGTCCACGGCATTCTGCTTCTCGTACAGACCACATGTTTATGTCTCGAAATGGCTTAGATAGTAAAGATGCGAATTTCGTCATAGTAGCACTTTAAGAAACTTTAATTAAACTCCAATATTTAAGATGTCAATAAAAACATGCTAATGTATCCGAAGAAAATGGACTTTGAGAAATTCTAGTTTTCCAGCAGCAGCTACTGAACTATCGTTTTGTAAGA
>NC_090888.1:9432288-9442288 GCF_036669925.1 Montipora capricornis | reverse complement strand
ACCACTTTAAAGGGCAAACTTCTTTTGAACCCATGTTCTTTCAAGTACAAACAGACTTTTTTGGTTTTTCAAATACAAACCATTTTCTTTTTAGTCATGTTTAGATTAATCAGAATTTTAGACTTTGAAAGATTTGTGGATATTGAATTTGTCACAAAGAGGAATTCTACATCTGTCTAAGAATTTTGAATTTTCGTGACAGTTGTAAATCCTTCCCTTGTTAAAGGGTGTTTTTGTAATTGTAATAGAACACTAACAAAAATGACTATTACTTGTTTAGTAGAATAATAACGTTGGTGTCGTCATAATTCTGGGACTGGTGGTGTTAGGTTCATACGAGTCAAATAATAATGATAAATTATTAAATTTGAAAAACATCCAGACTTTTTAATTGAGCTTGTGCAGAAGTGTTTGCGAGCTCGCGAGGAGTTTCAAAACATTCAAACTGACTAAGTGGCTTAATTAGTGAAGAAGAGTTTGTGATTTCTTAAGAGGTTCCAAAACATCGAAGCTTTTAAAGTGAGCTTTTGGAGAAGTGTTTGCGATCTCGTGAGGGGTTTCAGAACATCAAAACTTGCTCAGTGGCTTAATTAGTGGAGAAGTCTTTGCGATTTCTTAAGAGGTTCCAAAACATCGAAACTTGTTAAGTCAACTAAAACACCACGAAGAACATGGAGACGTATAATTTCAGTCCATCCAAGAGCGATTAAAATTTTCAAAAAAAGTTGACATCACAAAAGGATACATTTTGTCATATGGCCCTTACGCCACCGCGCGCGTTTTCATTGCATAACTATTGGGAAAATCCCCGTATGAGGGCCGTAAGCATTAGCGCGAGCAGATCCGGAATTATGTACTTATTGACTGAGTGGGAGGGCCGGACGGGAAAATATTTGGCCCGAGGTCATGGCGTACGGACCGAGCGCAGCGAGCTCCGTGCGCCATGACCTCGGGCCAATTGTGTAAAACAAAAATATGCACAGAAAATTTATCTAAAATCTTGTTTGCATTTGCTTTTCTGGCTGAATCACTTTAATGTTTAAAAGCAACGAAATCCCCTAAAATTGCATCGCACGAAGCAGTATGTGTTCCTAGTAGGGCCGTACGGCTTTTTCCGGCCCTGCTCACGCTAATGCGTACGGCCCTCATACGGGCATTTTCCCAATGGTTTTGCAAAGAAAGCGCGCGCGGGACCGTACGGGCCATATGATAACATGCCCTACGGCTCTACTAGGAACATGTACTGCTTCGTGCGATGCAATTTTAGGGGATTTCGTCTCTTTTAAACATCCAAGTAATTTACAGCCAGAAAAGCAAATGCAAACAACATATTAGACAAATTTTCTGAGCATATCTTTGTTTTTTTTTGTTTTAATCCAACTTAACTTCTTCTGAGTGCTCTTAAATAGTGTAAACAGGCCGTATGATAAAATGCTTATCGACTGAGTTTAGGTCGGGCCGGACAGGAAAATATTTGGCCCTCGGTCATGGCGTACGGATCTCGCTGCCCTCGGTCCGTACGCCATGACCTTGGGCCAAATTTTTCCCGTCCGGCTCTCTCACTCAGTCAATAAGTACATATTCTTAACTGTATAATACTGCGCGGAATTTCTTAACAACGTACAAAAAAATCAAGTGGAGCTATGATCCTCGCAGTTATGACCGCAATTGCGTAGAAAAGCCTGAAATTTTCAGGACTTCAACAGGACTTCAACGGGGCTTGAACCCGTGACCTCGTGATACTGGTGCGACGCTCTAACAAACCGCTCTACCGCTGGGTAGTTGAAGGGAAAACGGAAGTCCTATTCCCTTTAATGCAGTACAGCGTTCATAAACCTAAACCGTTATCGTCGTCCTATTTTTGATGATTTAGCGGAGATAAAGGTTCTTTCTTGAAATTGCTTCAAGATTTCATAGCTCGCAAATGAACTGTAAGCCCACGACAACAGGAAGGGGTAATTCTCCGTGGCCAAGGTACTCCTGACCTCTTACCGACCAGAAACCGTTTCGCATAGTGCTTCAGACGAAACAAATCTCTTTAGTTCCGTTACTTCTGCAAAAAAACTACACACAAAACCATTTTTTCTCGCTTCGCGCGCGCGCTCGTGTATCGCGCTGCCCCCGCTAATCCGCCTGTTCTGCAGGCTAGTTTAAGGACGGTTTGCGCGGTTTACTGAATATGCGGGAAAAGCAGATCTTCACAATTGTTATTGAAATCCAAGAAGAAAATTGGGAGTAACCACACATTTTTCGAAGATAATTAATCAACAATATTTGTAAAAAGCTTGAAAATACAAACCGATGTATGGCGTTATTTTCCAAATTGTATCTTAAATCTCTGAAAAATGCGTGGTTATACTCAATTTCTTTTTGCATGCCAAGAGCACTTGCTAAGTTTTGCATTCTCCGCATGGTTTTGAACCGCGCAAAAATATCCCTGTATTAGTAAGCACCGACAATAGGAAATCCGAGTATCTTGAGATGCGCAGAACGTATAGGAAACCCGAGATCGGAGAGCGTATGCGCGATAACAATATTGGGCAACGTCCTTAAGACAAGCAATTTTACTGGAAACTTTTTATTCTAAACAAGATTTGCTTGCTGGGAAACTACGATTCTTACGAGCCGTGAAAACTCAGACGGTATAAAAAACAATTTCCTGGCTGGAGGCGTGAAACTATATAATAGAGCTTGCTGGCAACTAAAGTCGATAACACTCTGCTCGCTGGTGCTGAGTAAAAGCTCTTTTTCGCACGGTAGTTAATATTTACACACAGAGTACTCCACATGCGTTGACAGGTCATTAAACATCACATACTAGATTTTTACAACATGTCGTTGAGCCCTCCTGATAAAACACACCAGAACAATGTAAAGGTAGGCAGTGTGTGAACACTTGCCTGACATGTTGAAAGGTCGTCATGAGTAACTCGTGAACGAGAAGCGTCAAACTGCGAGTTTCCTTCCCTGTCCGACTTCTTTGGGGCATTCTGTTTCTTCTTCAAAGTTCTTTCCTGCGCCTTACGAATCCTTTTCTCGTCTTCGGGGTCGCTTACGAGTTCCGCTGCCTGGTATTCTTTGACAGCGAGCCAGACCGCCTCGCTGTGATCCTCAAGTTTGATAATTTTCTGCTGACGTGAATAAGGCTTTCGCTTAGGTCCGCGAGCTTCTGCTCGGCTTTCTCGATATCCTTGGAGGCCAAAAAATTACGAGCTTGGTCAAGGGAACCAGAAAGCTCGGACCTTTTCGGCTTAAGCAACCCTATCAAACTTTTGCGTCTCGATCGCAATTTGGGAAATTAGACCCGACGAAATAGATTCAACCTTCCCGTCGAGATAGCTCTTAAAACGTTCAAATACGTCGTCTACATAAGTGTTGGTGCTGCTCTCGGAAGAAGTCTCGAGTTCCGGAGCCGGGAAGACGGCATAACAACAATAAAGCAAAATTACCACCGACCAGCTTCGCACGTGATGAAAACCGTGAGGCTACAAAATGCTTATATATACCTTTTGGGGTCTCCCAAGAGACCCCACGCGCTTACACTAATGTGTTAGCTGTGGCTAGCATGCATAACATGCTCACAGAGCTCACGCTGAACTTCGAAGGGAAATACATGTTGGGTGACCGTTGCAGACCAACCGGAAATTCGGATTGGTTCCCAGGCCTAGGCCTTACCTTCCTTCATGAATCGATTTCGGACGAAAATACAGCCTGGAAACGGAAGAATCAGTAAAATAGTACAGGGATTTCCCAAAATTTCTTTCCGATCGGAAAATCAGGAGTACCCCTAAAGATACACCAATTTTAGATAGTCGTAGAAACAGTGCAACTTTCTTTAATTTGCCAAACATGTTTCGACGGTAGATCCGCTTTTGTCAGTGTTACAAAGTCTAGAAGAAACTGAAAGACTAGCCTGCGCAGCAAGCGTTCCCGTTCGAAACGATTTTCAGCAAACTGGCCGCGCGAAAGATGGGGCCAGAGACTGAGAGAACGAAGACCCCCTGTTTTTGAAAAACGCTCACCTTTTAATGATTGACTTGACACACGCTGATTGACGTCTTATTAAGAAATTAGCCAATAAGAGATCACCATGTTAACACATGATGACTTCCGTCAAAACAAACGGAGGCAACGAGGAAACACCGAGCGATCAATGCAGAATTTGCCAGTGTGAATTTTACAGTTAAATTTGTAACGGCAGCTTCTCAGCCGGGTACGACTGGTTATGTTTCTTCCGAGAATTTGTTTAAACCAACGAAAAGAATCGCTAGTTGTCCTTCAGTAGCATTTGGAGTAATGATTGCAAGTTCGAATGAAGCCTAACACCAGGGGCACCCAACGAATCTGTTCCTCACATTATCTGTTCCCCAGAGGAATCTTGCTGGCTGGCAAAAATACAGGTGTTTCGATGAGCTGGCTGGGAAATTTTGTTATTGATAGAGGTTTTGCCTGGGAATTACTGACCTTTTCTAGCATTTCAATCCGAGTTGGCTGTAGAAACTCTGAAGACTGAGGACGACTAAAAATAAAAAAATAAAAATTAAAAAAAGAACCCCTTCCCTCTCCCAAACATACGACGGCTGGTCAGAGTGATTTTGCTTGCGGGAAAAACCTGTTTTGTCCCGGTTTTGTCGCTTTTGTTTGGTCGTTTTGGATCGAGGGATTTGAAACCGCGCGGAATTCCTGGCTGGGAAATAAATTTTGATCAGCTGGCTGGGAAACCAACCAATTTTATCTAGCTGGCTGGGAAATTTCTTGTGTGTCTTGCTGGGAAAAAGGAACAGATAATGTTTTCCCAGCAACACTGAAAAACACCTGAAAATGCCTTAATAACATTTATTTTCATTAACCGGGGTATAATAAAACATTTTACAACAAATTGGTCGTTGGGTGCCCCTGTAACACTACTGTGAAGTTTTTGTACCCAATTATTCCATCAGGGATCAACCCTAGTATTGGAATTGGGCCCACACAAGGACAGAGAAAAACTCTGACCAGGGTGGGATTTGAACCCACGACCCTCGGATTAGATCACCGCTGCTCTACCGACTGAGCTACAAGGCCAGAACGGGAGCTGGCCTTGGGTATGTGAGATGTTATTCACAAGGACAAATTCGTGCTTCAGTACCGTCCAAACTTTTCGTCAACCAAAGTTCTACCAAAGTTTTGTTAAATAACGAATCTTTTGCTTTAGTGAATTATGGAAACGTTTAATGTCCATAGTGGCTTCAACAGGCCACTTGCACTAAGAGGTCACGTGACCAATGCTTCCCTTAAACAGTGAGTTGTAATCTTGCGGTTGCCAAAAATTGACAGAACACATAAAAATTATCTTACACGCGAAATTTGAGAGGAAACGCATTTAAGGGAAATATTTTATGGTACTTTGATTTTTCATCAAAGTAGCATGATTTGTCTTGGCCGCCATGTTGGAGGGCATACTCTTGCCCTCCAACATGGCGGCCAAAACTACTTTTTGCTTATATCTTGTTAAATGTTTGATAGTTGAGTTCAGATGTGCCATAAACGTTACCACATCATCTTTTCAACATTTTCCTTGAAGTTCAAGTGCAAAATTTGTGTCAGTGGTCACGTGACCAGCTACGGACTTTCTCATTTTAAGCAAATGGTGCGGGTTTGAAAAACCAAATCACTATTATTTTGTTTAAGAGATGACCCACTAATAGTGCTTCGAAGGCAAAATCATGTAACTTTCATTTTCATAAAAACGATGTGACATGACCTCTTAGTGCAAGTAGCCTACTGACGCGTAAATAATAACATTGAATTTTCCTTGATGGATATCGTCTAAGCTGTCCAGATTTTCATTTAAATCACAGGCTGTCATTTCCATAGAGGAGCAATTGCAGAATACCCGGCCCGCCAAATATCCTACTTAAAAAAGCTGCCAACGCGGTCCACAGTCCCGAAGTCGATGAATGAAAAGAAAAGTGTTAAAGGGCAAGCAGTGAAATGAACTGCCACCGTGGTCCGCAGTCTCGTAGTCGTTGAATGAAAACCGGTGGTCAACTAGAAAGCCTTCGCTACTTTGACCACCATACACATTTTATAACCTGTACTGTAATTATTTTATCTTAAAACCATGTGTTGTGACTATACTTTTCTTTCTATGTTAATTTTATGTAAATAGTGTAAAATAAATAAATGAAATAAATAAATAAATAAAATGAACTGCCACCGCGGTCCGCAGTCCCGTAGTCGTTGACAACCTAGTCCCCAGGGTCCATTCCAAGGAAGGGAAGAAGAGAGACCCTGGGGACGAGGTTGAGTCGTTGAGTGAAAACTATTAAAGGGCAACCAGTAGAACGCACTGCCACCGCAAAATGAAAGTTAACATTTTACGAGAATGCTTAGGCCTAATCACTGAAGCGAGCGCTTGGGCTTAATCAGTAAACGAGGCTAGTGCTTTCTCCCCTTCACACGATCTCATGAAAAGTGTAGTTAACAGAACCGCAACATGAAAGCTAAAATAAATAGGAGAGTGCTTAGACCTAATCACTGAAACAAGCGCTTAGGCTTAAACAGTAAACTAATCCTTTCTTCTTCTTCACACGATCTCGTGAAAAGTGTAGTTAACGGAACAGAAAAATGAAATTTAAGAAGTGAAGCGATTGCAGAATACAAGCTTTAGGAACAGAGTCCCATGCCACTGCGGACAAGCAGCGTTGTTAAATTAAACACGACTGCGGGACCGCGGTGGCAGCTTTTTTAAGTAGGACATTTGGTGGGCCGGGTATTCTGCAATCTACCCTACTCTTTGTGACAAGTGTGTGGGTTCTTTTACGTCCGGCACAGGATCATGTACATTGAAGAGCTGTGAGACGGGGCGTAAGGTTTATCATCCTTGTCCGAAAAGACTTAAACGTCTAACCATTTGCAGATGTCATTACAGAGGCTGCACTTTCTCCTCAGTTATTTGAAGGCCCTGAATGTTGGTCCGGCCGAAGTTGAACTCACGACCTGCTGCACGACAGCCCGGTGCCCAACCAACTGAGCCACCTCACACTTGTGCTTGTTTCACCAAGAGGAACTGACATGAGTGAAGCACAAGCACAAGTGCGACGACTCACACGCAACCTTGAATCTTACTAGATGTTATCATATGGCACGTATGGCCCAGCGTGCTTTCATTGTAAAACTATTGGGAAAATCCCGGTATGAAGGCCGTGCTCATTAGCACGAGGATGGCCGGAAAAAGCCGTACTGCCCTTTGTACTGCCCTGTTACATGTAGGAGCACACATTGCTCTGTCCGGTGCGATTTTAGAGGATTTCGTCGTTTCTTAACATCCAAGTTATTTACAGCCAGAAAAGCAAATACAAACAACATATTAGATAATCTTTCAGTGCAAATTTTGTAACTTTTCTTATCCAAATTTCATCTTCTGGGTGCTCATGAATAGCGTTAAGAGCCCATATGATAAAATGCTTATTGATGAGTTTAGGTCGGGCCAGACAGGAAAATATTTGGCCCTCGGTCATGGAGCATGGACCTTGCTGCGCTCGGTCTGTATGCCATGACCTCGGGCCAAATGTTTTCCCGTCCTACCTTCCCAATAATTACATATTCTCCGACGTTACTATGATTGAGTATTTCCTGATTTTCCTTGCTTGTTTCACGTGTGAGAACATCCAGGCTGTCCTTAAGCTTGTGCTTGTGTCTATTACACAAATGGGAACCTGGCTTAAGTTTCTGAGGAACTGAGTTGCTGTGTTGGTTGTGGAAGTGAAACTAATTTAGTCAACGCCATAGTCTGGTTCCTTCTGCCTAGTCTCCATTGTAGATCAGAAGGTCGGGGTTTGCCTTTCTTTGGAAGGAGCGTTCTGATTTTTTCTGATTATCCTAGAGTCATCAAACATCTCATTGATTTACCTGGGATAACATTTGCATGTATCACCGGTTGTCTTGAACTGAATAAACACCCTTAAGACACCAAGACTCTAAAACAAAGAAAGTAACCCAAAACCCTCAATTTGGCTAACCCTAGGCCTAACTAGGCCTAAAGTTGGATTTTAGGCCTAGGGTTAGCCAAATTGAGGGTTTTGGGTTACTTTCTTTGTTTTCGAGTCTTAGGGTCTTAATGGTTTTAAAAGTGTTTGTTTTCAAGACACCCCGTACAATCTGATTCACTACATTTAGTCGCTATATTTTCGTTCTTTGTCATATTTAATTGTGATGAGACTTTGATAATTTCTTGTATTTTTTAGTATAATTTGTCTTCATATTGAATAAACGCTGGTTTCCGCTGTCATTCAGGCACCCAGCACAGTCACACTCCATTTGTCGTAGTGTCATTTCAATTATTGCCTCGCTTTGCGAGCTGTGCGCAGGGTAGTAATGAATTTTGAAACCATCTGACAATTGTAAATCCTTCAGAATCTGTTTTTAAAAGGTCTGTTTATTTTTTAATATTTGAAAGAAAAGAGAGCTATTGAACTTTTATTGCAAAGAAGAATCCAAATCTGTCCTAAGAATTTTGAAACTATCTGACAATTGTAAATCCTTCAGAATCTGTTTTTTTTAAAGGGCCGAGTTGTGAAAATAAACTTATTTGTTGCGTAAAAATGATAACATTAGTTTAGTCATGATTAAGTAGTTGTGTGTTTCAAACTTTACAAGGACGGGTACTTGTACTGTACATATTCATTGCCGTGAATTTTACATCTTAAAATTCCCACTTCCTCCTCCTGTCTAATTTTGTAGCTCAGTCGGTAGAGCAGCGGTAATCTAACCCGAAGGTCGTGGGTTCAATTCCCACCCTGGTCAGAGTTTTTCTCTGTCCTTGTGTGGGCCTATTTCCATCTGTAGGGCTAACGCTCACATGGTTTACATGGGTAGAAATCTAGCACTTTACATTACCCTCCAATACTTAACTAATTCTGTTTCAAAATTTACCCTTCTTGGCAGGAGGGAAACGTCTGCGTGGGCCTCTTAACCAGTTTAATACCAGCTATAACCAGTTTGAATTGCCATTCATGTATTACAGATGTTCCCCATGTGTCTAAAGTTTGCCAGATACTGATAAATTTGGAGGCACTGTGGACGAGTGGTTCATGCGCATGCCTTGAGATCCGGAGATCTCAGGTTCCTGACCACTAGTTGAATTTTATCCTGGTAGTCCCTGGTTCAAGCTCTCACCTGCACTTGTAAATAGTCAGATGGTTTGCCTCCGACCAGTTGGGATTCTTAACAGTTGTTGTTCTGTTCTGTCGTTTCAATTACCCTAAACAGTCCCTATCGGGAGTGGCCAATGAAGTACGTATGTATCAAAAATTCATGATGTATGCCACACGAACGAAGAGGACTTTTCGGTATTAAACTTGGAGTTGGTTTGCAAATCCTACAGAAGGGGAGCGGCTTTTCAGTAGCATAGCCTGCGTGGGAGGCTCTCGTTGCTCCAGGGGTACCCAACAAAAATTGTTTCCAAAATTCATAATAAAACATTTTTTTTTTAAGTTTTAAAATTTTCCTGGGGAAAAAAGGTATTCCGCACTTCCAGGAAGATTAAGGGCAAACTTCCAGCTCCCACCAGCCGACTTAGCCTTCGTCGCAGACAGACTAAACCACCGGACTATAACTATGTTTTGACTTAGGTTTCGAGTTACATGTCTGGCTACGCGCAGGCTACAGCCGACGTTGTGTCACTGTTTCCCAGCCACCAAAGAACGGCGTAAATCTAAAGCGCTCGCCGTACCGGTCAAAACTGGTTTTTTTGTCAACATGTGATAAGGTGAACCAGCGGTAAGGTGTCAGCCTTGGTTTGAAATGCTGAAAACATTTAAAGTGTCTATCCGGCCTACAGGGTTTTCATGGTTTTGACATCTCTATAAAGCGTAGATAAATGTCCCAAATATAATTTTTCGATTCCACCACTTTTTGACCCCTAAATCAGGCATGAATTAACCCTGGAGGCCGTATAGACACTTGGAAGTTTCCCAGTGAAAGGGTGCCAGCTGAATTTCCACTGCGGAACACCTTC
>NC_090888.1:9409788-9422288 GCF_036669925.1 Montipora capricornis | reverse complement strand
CCATTGGACCATTGAACCGTTGGACTATTTTTTGGACCAATTTTTGGACCATCTTTTGGAACATTTTTGTATCGAAAATAAACACTTTGGGAGGTTAGGGGAGGATGGAAATGGTATTACGAAAATGGCCGAAATATTGACAGAAATAGTATTTCGCCTCAAATTGAACCAACATTCAGCAAATGCAAGAACGAATATATAGTTATCTGTAGTTTAAAATTATAGGATAGAGAGAGCCAAATCAATCTCTCAATAAAATAAAATTGTCGAACATGAGGAATTTCATTAATAAAGAAGTGTGGAAAATAGACGTACTCTTACAGACTCCTTTAATGCCACGCGGAGTGCACTGCAATAGATTTTTTACGTCGGGCGGATTTTTTCCAAAGCCACCGCCAAAAATCGGGCCGACAAGTCGCACCGTGTAAACCGGCCTTTATTGTCATGTGAACCGTGATGTGGGCAACAAAGGAGACTAATGTTGCGCATGCGCGTCATCACCCAGAAATCCCTTGAAATTCAGTCATATTCAGGTAACTACCTCCAGGTGATCTGGTGACGTAATTTGGAGGACTTGGAAGAAAAATTTTAACGCCGTATCCCACAACTGCGCGGGGCCTTAGATGTTGTTTCCAAACTCCCTGCAGTACCTTGCATCGCCAAAACTCAACAGATCATTACGTGTCTACCACATTTCCTGTTACTGAATGAACATTCATGTAGAAACGACGAGATCTAACCTGGCTTCTGCCATGTTGAATTAAAAAATAAGGCCGCGCGTGGTTGTGGGATACGGCACTAAAATTTTTCTCCCCAGTCCTCCAAATTACGTTACCAGATCACCTGGCTGGTGTAGGCACTGTTCCCGCGTTTCGAATGAATACCGGACCACTATATGAGTGCCTACACCAAGTAGTTACCCATATTCATTCGAAACGCGGGAACATGAGAAATGGCTGATGTAGTGCTGGCATCGTTAATATTCATCGCCTGTTTCCAAAAGGAGGGCACATAGTGAATGCAAAGATGATGAGTCATTTGAAAGACTTGGGCATTACCTTATCTTTATGACCGATATCGTTAATATTTAAGAGACTTCAACTCAGAATGGAGTGCTGTTTAATAATAAAGTAAGTCGGACTTAAATTGAAATGCGAGTTTACATCCAAGAATATGGATAAAATGGCGTTTGAAGCGAGGACAACTATAAATCAGCTAACAAGATGGAGTCGAAAAATGGCAGCCCACTGGTGAAGAACATCTCAATTCGCTATAAAGCTTCCCAACCTTGAAATTTTGAACCACATGGTCGATGTAGAGTCGGTAGTTGTTCTGGAGAAGAAATTGGGCTGATTTTGAATCGTGAAGCGAACAGATTAAGCCAAGACGCAAGACTTTACTTTACGAGTGCTCCAGATTATTTAAATTTCCTTGGCAAAAAATATTTTGATTCTTTTTTTCGAGACTATTGTCATAGGCCGTGATACGGGAATTCCCGCTTGCTGCAGTAAGCCCAACAACCAAAGAAAAGATTTGGTAAAGAAATTGTCATTTAAAGTGGCAAGGCTCAACACAGCAGGTTTCATGTGATACGGTGTTGTCTACAAAATGGCTCCAAATCTTATTTTGATATCATCTCACTCTGCCCTATTGTGTCTTTGACTTGGCAAACTTTCACGTCTGAAAATTAAACCACTGAAAAAGCATTAAATTTGAAGCTTTTTCAATTTGTGTTTTGTCGTATTTCCCCTTAGCTGCGAAAGTTTCAAGTTGATGAAATGACGCGCACAAGTAATTCTAACTCGGGAGAACGAAGCTCAAGTCGGCATCTCATCCGTTCTCGTGGCCAAATCTAAGAAAATAATTCGTGATACGGGAATCGACACACAAATATCAGAAGAATAATTTGAGTCAAACAGTTTAAATTTGAAAGTGGCAAGGCGCGCGCAAGCGACAAGCAAAGTGAGCCTATTGTCCTATTGAAATCTGTCACTTCGAGCCAGTCAGTTTGATCGGACGTCGCCTTAATCAATAATACTACGGTGCAGGGATGGCGCAGTGGTGAGAGCACTCGCCTCCCACCATTGTGGCCAAGGTTCGATTCCTCGACTCGGCGTCATATGTGGGTTGAGTTTGTTGGTTCTCTACTCTGCACCGAGAGGTTTTCTCCGGGTACTCCGGTTCCCCCTCTCCTCAAAAAACCAACATTTGACTTGTTGTGTTAATTGTTAATTTCACGTTACAGTGTCCCCAATTAGTGCTTCAGCGCTAAACCTACTAGACACTTAACCCTTTCACTCCCAATAGTGCCACTTATAGATTTTACTCTGTCTAACGCCAGACGATTTTACTCGTCAATGGGGAACCCCACGGGGCTGAAAGGGTTAAATAAAGTTGCTTTCCAGCGATATCTTGCCTAGTGAGTTTCGAAGCTTTGCTAAATTTTAAAAAATCCCAGTCATTGTGGATACATCGTAAACTAATTTTGCAGGAAAAAAAATGGAGATTGACACTGGTTCATAATTAAATTATTTATTTCGTTGCACAAAATTTGCTCATCTGAGGCGAAGTACTATTTACATTTGTTAAAACTGCTTACAACAGGAATATTAAAACCCGAAAATATTACAGAGAACATAACATGCACTATGCCACCAATAGAAATAAATGGCATATAGTCAACTCTACTAAAAAAGTAAAGACTCTTATTTCTATTTTAAATAAATTATTCATTTATTTGGGTATTAAAGCTTTCATGTGCTGTTTCGATTTTAAAGAGTATGATCATTCCAAAAGTATTTTCCAATAATGGATAGGCAGAATTTTCTTGTACATGTATTGGTTATAGCATGAAGAAATAAATGCTGTAAAGATGCATCCTGAGTTGAATGATTATGTTGCTCCGAAACCAGTAATATGGAAAAAAATTACATGGTTTATCGCCACAAAGACAATTATGCATAAATAACAGGTGTACATTTTAGCAATATCATGAAATTTCAATAGACCTAAGGAAACATAATGGGGGGGGGGGGGGGGTAGGGGAACATCATTGATGATTCTGATAACTTTATTTTGCAATTTTATAAGCTGTGACAATGGGTTTTCATAATTAATATCCCGCAGTATGCAGCCATACAGTAACTATGGTTAAATAAGCGAATGATAGATACTGATTAGACAATGTTTACTGACAATGCTTAAAGGGGCTAGGTCACGCTATTTTAGGTAGTTTTGTTTAATTTTGTTAATTATGAGCTCTAAACGTCAAATTGGCAGAGAAAGAATCTTTCATTTGCAAAATCACGGCAACATAACAACTGAGAATGATTTTCAAGCTTTGTAAATGACATTTTGATATAGACTGATATAAATTTGAAAAAAGGTGGGCTGACGTTTTTCAAATTTACCCAAATTCAATCCATTTCATTCCTCTCCAGTTTTGTCCATCCATGTCCCTTCTTGGCTTCCCTATGTTTTGTTAGAGTTCTTCTATAGTTTTGAACAGATATTTTGATATTTTAGTTAATTCTATGACCATTTGATCAGTGCTGAAAATGCCTAAAATAGCGTGACCTAGCCCCTTTAACGGTCCTTAATGATGATGTTAATACATTTACTAACTTTGTTACAAATATAATGAATATGATCATGCCAGGAAAGATGATGGCCAATATAGATATCATACCCAAGTATCTAAAGCTTGAAACTTGTTCAAGGCATTGACCAGCAAAAGTTAATGAAGGAAGTACATTGAAATTTACTTTCTGATGATAATTGAAGATCAGATATTTAGTTTTTGTTAAATTTAAAGTTAATAAATCTTGGTAGTTCAGAGCCAGTGTGAGTTAGAAGTTCATCTATATATAGGGATGATATCTGTTGACAAGCATTGCTGTGCCAACCACAGGAACAAAAGACGCTTTGTTTCAACGGCCAGTGAGCCTCTGGTTGGCAAATTAATGACACTAGGTAAACAATATCTTCCCTACAGTGTTTTGGCATGCTGCATTGCAGAGGTTTTCCCTCCACATAATGTATCTCTGTTACGAGCCTAGGAAGGCCCATCAGGGAGGCGCTTATCTCTGGTTTCCGTAGCATGAAGCGACTAGGAGTATTTATACTCCCCCCTGGATGGGATGCTAGTCCATCGCAGGGTTATCCCCAGCATTACGCCGGTACCCATTGATACACCTGGGTGGAGACTCTCCACCCAGAGAGGCACCATGAGAGTAAAGTGTCTTGCCCAAGAACACAACACAATGTCCCCGGCCAGGCCCCGAACCCGGACCACTCGATCCGGACTCGAGTGCACTAACCACGAGGCCACCGCGCCTCCCCACATAATGTATAATTTAAACAAATTGCTATTTACAGGGTGCCAAGTGGGTAAAATGGTCAGAAAATGAGAAAATCGGGTTTTTTATTACTTAAAAATAGGAACATTGCAGCATTTGCACTTGAATAGGAAAAGTAATGAAAATGCCTAATTGAAGTCATCACTGAGAAGTTCAAAACTATTGTTTTTAAATCAACATGAAGTACAAGCTTACAACATTTTTCTCCAGCCATGAGCACAAAAAAAAGATATTTTTCCTGAAAAACCAGCGAATTTAAAAGGCTCAGAAAAATAGGAAATAACAATAGCTTGCTCATTCATCAACTACCTACAGGTTACTACAGTACCCTTATTATCTACTTTCCGATTTCAATCCATGGTGACTTAGTAAATCTTCCACGCACGTTGCTAATTGTAACTAGTAGTTAAGATTTAGGAACTGGTAAAGAAGAAGACGTTAATGACGCTGGCGTTTCTAATAAGGTTTCTGTGGACAAGAAGGAAGGTACAGACCTGCCAACCCCTGATAAAGGAAAATCTGGAGATTCTATAAAAAATAGTGAGATTCTATTTTTTTCCCGATCAAGATTAAACAAACCCCTTTTGCATCGAGAAAAGTCATTAACAGTTTATTTAAATGTTTTATTTGCGTCCCCTGTTGTAAGAAGATGCAGCTTTCTTTGATGATTCTAATAGGTCATCACTAGGACGAAACTTATAGCAAGGTGTCATGGGAGACACCTGGGAATTAGGCCTCGTTCCCAGGGCCTACTCCCCTTTCAAAATGACGGACAGACACGAAGAAAAACGATTAGTTATTGAACACAAGCGAAAATCACAGCTGGGTACAAAAAAGTAAGAACAGTGTTCTTCTTTATTAGTTTTTCAATTTATGGCACAAGCATTCCTCGTTAATTTCCCATTTTTATTCTGATTCAACAACTTAAATCATTTCAGAATGATTTTTTTCAAAACCCGTGAGATTGAGGAGCCTTGTCGTGAGACCGTGAGAAATGACAAAAAATCGTGGGACTCACGGCAGAACCGTGAGAGTTGGCAGGTCTGAAGGTAAAATACATTAATTTTTTAAAGGACATTTAATAGGCTGCGCTAGCTTATGTTGGCTTGAGATTACATACAAAACGAAAGGAACAACGAATCTTACCTTAGCAGACTTGACAGCACGGCCTCGGCTGAACAACCATCTCAATCTATCTATGACAACAACATTCAGGAACATTTTAACTCGGAAATCTGCGCAAATCAATTGTGTATGAAGCCACGGACGAAAAATCGATCACGCGAAAGTGAAAGACTTAAAAGAAATCAGCTTCTACCACTGAAATACCACTATTCCGAAAGAAGAAAAGGTGTACATGTCGCTGCTGCTATAAGAAATCTCTGGAGCAAGTAATCGAACAAGACATCTTTGGCCGCCATTTTGTTTGTTATTCGCGCGCGCGTGTGAAAAAGCCTGGGTACAAGCAAAACCATCGACCAATCAGACAAAAGTCTTCTTTGTTGATGTGGGTTGGTTGTCGCTAAATATGGTATTTGCCTTCTGTTCGCCCCTTTCGAACACGTTTTAACGGAACAACGAAATGTTAGGTAATTTATCCGCAAATTCATCGCTGTCTGTGGTTTTTTCATTGGCCAAAGCGCATCGTCAAAATGATACTTCAATAGTTCATTGTTTGAAGTGCGAACGTGTGGCCAATTCGGAGGAAATTCGCCCATATGGGCAGCCCTTTCAGTTGTTTGTCAACGGAAGGTACATAATTGCAAACGATTACCTGAGAAACAATGGGATAGGAAAGGGAAGTGTCATTTTGACTGAAGGTAATTGCCACATCTCAACGACAGAAAGGCATCTGGTAAGTAATCTTTTAGAGTTTTATGTGTCTGGTCGATTTTGCAGGGTTGGACATTAGCACTCGCCCGCTCGCCAAGGCGAGTCTCTCTAAAATGTCGGGCGAGCGCAAATCATCAATCACTCGCCCGTTTGGCGAGTACGATTTTCGTCGGCAAGAATTATTTAAATTGCGAAATAAACTGCAGAATACCCCGCCACTCGAACTATATTCCACGGTACGCGGTACCCAGAAATAGGAATGTACAATACTGTAGCCTGTTGCAGGCTCTCAGATAGTCGAGAAAACAAAAAGAAATGCGTGTGAAAAGCGAGTGGGGGCTTGGGTCGAGGCGAGGCGGGACCCAAGCCCCCACTCGCTTTTCACACGCAGTTCTTTTCGTTTTCTCGACTATCTGAGAGCCTGGAACAGGCTAACAATACTGTAGAATACCCACTTGGACTAAATTCCAAATGAACCACAGGCTGCCCAGGCTGAAAATACGTGGTGTATGCGACAGTTTGTGTATATAGAGAATTGTATGGGAAAATCACCGATCGTAAAAAAATTGTGTAAATAACTATCTCATTTGAAATAAAGTTTTCCTACCTCAAATGTGTGACAAACTTGTCTCTTTTGCCGAGTTTTGAGCCATTCTGACGCCGTTTAGTGAAGTGATCCGGAAGGCCGTTACTGAAATAATAGGAAGGCCGGTAACTCCATCCATCGCCATTCACCTCTTCAGCTTTCCTCAGAGGCTAACCTGCGATCAGGCTCTATTTTAGTTTCGCGTGCTACGTAATGTGGAGTTGGCGAAACGAAAAATAGAGCCTGACCAAATTCCTCTTCGAAATTCCTTCCGCCCACCTTTTTTGATTGATTGACATGTCCTTCATCGGCCAATCAAATTTACTTCCATTACACCAATACACGCGTGGACGGTAGATTCACGCTATTTTGTTATGACCAAAGTTAATTACCGTGGGAGGAATATTACAAACGAATTCGAAAGTTACCGTTGGCTTTAATTTGAGAAAAACACATTGAAAGCATGGGGAATGTTTTCGACGACTATATTGCGGCAAAGGCCGGTGTAATTCTCCCTCCGAACTTCACTGAATATGCAATCTTTTAAGCTTGACATCTTAATTTGTAATTGAGATAACCTAGCATTTTGTCGTTGGACGGTTTGGCAATAGATTTTTAAAGAAAAAAAAAAGAGAAATACATTATTCCTTTAACGTGTTTGCCCATGAAGGTTTCTTTGGTGATTTTTTCGGGTAATATCTTCAGTTGCAGTGTATTTCTAGAATTGCGCGCAGTAAAATCATGATACGTTTGGCTGTTAATTTTTTGATGGAGTACGAACAGTAAGATGGACGCGCAAAGTTTCTTTTATTGTTGTACAATTGATCGCTCTGGAAACATGCCATTTTAGTTTCTGGAGTGTGAGTTTTAAGTTAAATCAGCTGGAAATATTATGAAGTGTGCAAAAAAACCGTGTCATGTTCAGTAAATAAATAAAGCCGTTTGTACACAGATATTCAAAACATGCATTCGTGTAACTTGCGATTTTATCAGCATCTCCTCCTGTTGATATATATGTCCCTTGTCTCATCCAGGAAACCAATATGCATCGGCTTTCATTGCCATTTGAAAGAACCAGCTATTTAGCGGCTTTCAAAACATCAGGGAAGTTTGTGCCAAAGTACTTTCAACCCCATGGCCACAGAGCTCGACAACGGAATCGCTAATTTCACTCGTTCCAGAAATTCAAACCCGATTCTGGACAACTAATGAGATATTTCAGATGGCATATCTCCATTTATACAAATAAAATCAAGTTGCATCGTCCACGGCATTGTAAGAACAAAAGGGAGCAAATTCCTTCGCACACTTATGGCGGATTCTTCGCGAGAGCTCCGCGCAATCACGATGGCATTTTCACTTCCGGCGTTTCAACAGCCAATCAGATCACGAGTTTGGTCGGCCAAAATTTGGCCGACCAAACGGAATTCTTGAGAGACTTTTGGTCAGGCCCAATTTTAGCGAGCGACGACATAAGAGAACATATGGGCGAAGCTAAAAATGGGCCTGATCGCAGGTTACAGAGGCTTGTGACCGGGCAGTCAACAACGGAAACTCGCAAGGTGGTTTCAGCCTCAACTCTGATTGGTTCATTTGAATTTGCCCGCGCGCTGGCAACACAACCGTTGTTGACTTGTGACCGGGCAGTCAAAAACGGGCGTGTTGCCAGCGCGCGGTCAAATTCAAATGGACCAATCAGAGTTGAGGGTGAAACCACCTTGCGAGTTTCCGTTGTTGACTGCCCGGTCACAAGCCTCTTGAGGAAAGCCGAAGAGGTGAACTTTAAGGCAAAGTTTTCGTTCGTCACGAGTCTTTCGGCCGCCGAAACACACGTATTTGGAGTCAAATTTATTGGGCTTTATGGAACTGTTGTTTTTATTGCGATTCGGGACTTTTCCTGTTGAGGAGAAAACGATTTGTGGAGTGAGGTCTGGCCAGCGATGGATGGAGTTACCGGCCTTCCTATTATTTCAGTAACGGCCTTCCGGATCACTTCACTAAACGGCGTCAGAATGGCTCAAAACTCGGCAAAAGAGACACGTTTGTCACACATTTGAGGTAGGAAAACTTTATTTCAAATGAGATAGTTATTTACACAATTTTTTTACGATCGGTGATTTTCCCATACAATTCTCTATATACACAAACTGTCGCATACACCACGTATTTTCAGCTTGGGGAGCCTGTGAATGAACTAAATTTCTAGCCTGCAAGCAGGCTCTTCCGTTGAAAATGGCGCGCGGTCGAAATATAAGGGCTTGGTAACTAGTTACCAGGCTACTAAATTTCAAAATGGCGCAGCGATGTTATATGTGCTGGCTACGCGGTGCGCCGTGACATTCCTCGTTCTTAAAGCGTCAACGCCTAAGTAATTCCACAGACAAGAGACTGTGGAACTGTGGACTCGGAAGAGCGCACGTCACCAGTATTAACAAAGTGAAAACCTGACAACAGAGATCTTGTGCTGAATATAGCACTTGTTTACTGATTAAGCCTAAGCGCTCGTTTCAGTATTAGGCCTAAGCACTCTTTAAAAATTTTAGCTTTCATTTTACGGTTCGGGTAACTAGAATTTTAACGAGATCGTGTGAAGAATATAGCCTTCGTTTCCTGATTAACCCTAAGCGTTCGTTTCAGAAATTAGGCCTAAGAACTCTTTACAAATTAATTTAAGATTTCATTTCACGGTTCGCTTAAACTACGCTTTTTAACACAATCGTGTGATGAATATAGCACTCGTTTACTGATTAAGCCTAAGCACTCGTTCCAGTGATTAGGCCTAAGCACTCTTAAAATTTTAGCTTTCATTTTACGGTTCGGTTAACTAGACTTTTTACCAAGACCTTGAGAAGAATATAGCACTCCTTTACTGATTAAGCCTAAGCACTTGTTTAAAATTTTAGCTTTCATTTTACGGTTCGGTTAACTACTCTTTTTACCGAGACCGTGTGAAGAATATACAGTACCGCTCAAAAGTAAGTTACCACCCACCCTCGCGAGACGAGAGTCACGTCTCTAGAGACGAGAGTCTCGTTTCTAGAGACGGTTCGAAAAACTGTAAGTGTTTGCATAAACAAAAACTTTCCGAATGTATTAACCTGTTTACGAAGACACTAGCGCTCCAAAACGTAAGGCGTGACACTAAAGTTTTCGTTGAAAATGCAGTTGGTGGTGGTGTATTATTGTCTTTGCTTGTAGACATCTGCCCATGAAATCTGCATACACTGTAGTACTTTGATTCGAAGCTGATTTAGAGAAGAAATGTTTCTTTACACTTGCACGACAGCATGCGGTTGGCGGTCGGTGTGTTTTTGTCTTTGCATGTCCACCTTTAAACCTCGAATCGGCCCGTGAAATCTACAGTCATTATACTTTCATTCGAAGCTGATGTTGAGGATAAATGTTTCCATAATTTTGCGCGGCAGCATGCGGTTGGCTGTGGTGTATTATTGCCTTTGCGTGTCGACATTTAAGCCTCGAATCTGCCCGTGAAATCTACATACATGTAATACAATGTAGTTACGAAGTCGATTTCGAGGCGAAATGTTTTGATAAACTTGCGCGGCCGCATGTACATGTAAACACTGTTAATCGATCGATTTCCTGAAGTAGTAATTAAAGGTTAAATCCATCGAACTGCCATAAAAATTTGTCTTTCAAATTCAAGCGAGTTTATCAGGCGGCAAGTGAAGAGAACGCAGTGACAAAAGTGATGCACATTTCAACAGCTTAATAAATCAAAGCAGCAAAAAACATACCAAGAAGTCATGTCGCCTTGTTTGCTTACTAAACGGAATAATCGGTCGGCTTGCATTCATTCACACAATACGTTTAGTCTTCTTTTTTTTGCCCTTCCAATCTCAAGAATGTAAACTGCATTTCTGAAAGTTTCGTTTACACTGTAGTAATTTACCCTGTTGTTATTGCTCATTATCATCGCATCGGTGCTGTTAATGATAAAAAAAACTCTCATTATTACTATTGGTCATGACTTTTATTACATTTGGTGGCTCCTAAAGGAGCCGTTTTCTTTATCTTTCTTCTTCTTTCTTCTTTGGAGATTCATTCACCAGAAGCACTTCCTTCACGTTGGATGACGAGTGGCACAACTTTCTGCAGGTGATTTATATATGTGGTGCACTTGGTCGCTGTAACACGCTCAGTCCAAAAACGCCTGATCCCCTCAAGCAGCTCGTCTTTCGTCTTGGGTTTAACGATTGCAGGAAGAAAATGCTTCAACTCGTGCCACAGCATCTCTATTGGATTTAGGTCTGGGCTCTCGGGCGGCGTCTTCCACCAGTTGATTCCTTTGCGCTCCATAAATTCCTTTGCAAGCCTGCTAGTATGCTTTGGATCATTATCTTGTTGGAATCTGTGGCTGTCGGGGAACTGCGATCGGATGAACGGCAGGAGGGTATTGCCAAGGATTTCTTCCACATAGAACTTGGCGTCCATGTTTCCAACGAATGTTAGCACTTGAGTTCCCCCCTTTTTCGATATGCCTGCCCAAACGTGAACTTTGTAGGGATGTTTTGCACGCTTCTTAAGTTTCGGCTGCTCCCATTTTCGTCTGAAGCTGATCTTGGCATGACTCTCCATAAGCACAGAGCACTCGTCAGTAAAGATAACATTATCGAACGTTTCTCAGTCTTCTCGGCACTTTAAGCGGAACTGTAGGCGCTTCACTCGATTGGGTTCGTGAATTAACTGGCAGTATTTTGTCCCTGTTTGGACCCAGCCAAGCTTTTTCCTCAAGCGCTTTACTTTACTTTCGGAGAAGTCGACTGCAAACTGCTCGTAAATTCGCCTTCGTAGACCAGGGGCTGTCAACTCGTCAATTTTCTCCATCTCCCTGTCGATAAAGTTCATCACTTCTAACGTGACTTCTTCGGCAGGTCGTCCTGGCATAGGCGCATTATTTTCAAGCGATTGGCGCTCTTGAAAGCGCCTTAAAAACAGTCTTACACTGAGGCGGCTTATTCTAACGTTGTCCGGGGCCAAAATTCTCACTATTTCATTGAAGTAATCATCCTCAGTCTGCCACGTGCTTGACCACGTTGCAAACGAATTGTTTTCCCGTACTTT
Source organism: Montipora capricornis (assembly GCF_036669925.1). Taxonomy (NCBI): domain Eukaryota; kingdom Metazoa; phylum Cnidaria; class Anthozoa; order Scleractinia; family Acroporidae; genus Montipora; species Montipora capricornis. The sequence goes on along the minus strand of NC_090888.1, from coordinate 9,410,426 downwards.
CCCAGCGCTCTGATCAATGCGTGTGGAAACTAAAACAGACTTCCTATTTACTTTACTGCGCCTTTCAATAACATGCAGACTCAAAAATTCAAAGGTCAATAGACAAATGCGTTTTTTGCTACCGTCAATCAAATGTTCGGCGGCTTCTGCCAGCTTCTGACTATGTTGTCTGAACTTTGCTCAACGATTTGATTTGATTACTGCACGCTCGACAATAATCAGAAGCTTGGAGGAGCCACCGAACATTTGATTGACGGTAGCGAACAACGCATTAATTTTGTCAGTTGACCTTCGAATTTAAGAGTCCGCATGTTATTGAAAGGCGCAGTAATAGCCTTTCAGTGTTGTTGATTTTTATTAAATAGTAAAAATGAAAGATGACTAAATTGATTGGAGAGAGTGGGGGCTGGGGGCTTTTGGGCGAGTGAAAACTGATCTTGGCGAGTGCATTTTGAGGGTCACTCGCCCGAATGGCGAGTGCTCTCAAAATTAAGTGTCCAACCCTGTTTTGTTATTGAAGCAAGTTAGGGGTATGCAGATCTACAGATCTCTGCTATTTTTTTTTGACCCGATCCGTTGATGCGGCGTTATTATTTTCGCTCAAATCCGGATCCGTGTTACTTTAAAAATTTCCCGGG
>NC_090888.1:9399788-9404788 GCF_036669925.1 Montipora capricornis | reverse complement strand
TCGTACTATGGTATCTCATCAATGTCGCTATCAGCTGCTCCCTCAGATACATTGTTATGTATCTGTTGATGACTGTATGGATGACCTGTATGGCCTGTTGCTAAGATATCGACTCCCCTAAGTGAGCCGTTGAGTATCCCCACCCCTTTCATATGTGGAATCTCTAGCTGCCTTTGGTACAATGTAGATCAGCTCAGACAAAAGTTCCATGCCACGATATAGTGGTTTCTTGGCATTTGGTTCTCTATCTCACAGCAACTCCATATATATGTACACATTCGTACCTTAAAGCATTATCCGGCATTTGGCCGATTAACTTTTGTAAAAGTTGTAACTTGTTGGAGCATGCTGACCTTTTTTACAGACAAAGAAGGTGTTGTCATTTCCATCACATAGTAAACACAGGACTAAGAGTCCTCAGGATCATGACAGGGTTAATTAAAAAGTGTCCTCACGGAAAAGACCAACCAATAACCGATTATCCGATCCACAATCCGAGAAAGGTGCAGATATTGTCATTAGATGATAGAACTCATCTATAGCTATATCTTCTATTTTAGAGTTATTTGCAAAAGACTGAGGGCCAGGGCACGAAATTAACTTTTTTGGCAAGGCTCCTAAATTTTCCAGAGTGGTCGCCAAGGCCAAAACGTTAGGAGCCATTAAAAAAAAAGATAGTTGAAAAAACGCATTATACAGTAATGTCACTGGAAGGGTTTTCCTAGCTTTGAAGTGAAGTGTCTGCGCAACCACTTTAAAGGGATAAGTAATTAATCAAACAAAGGTGCCTAAGCAAGAGGCGCCTTGGTAATTAAAGGTAGTGCAACCTTAGTTACGTATTTTCAACAACTGCCAGAATAAAATAAACAGATCCTTTTTGGTTTGTTGCATCATTTTTAAACGTATCTACCCGAGTTATCTGAACTATTTTAATGCTATTTTCAGTATTATCAAGCCATTAATAATAATAATAATAATTAACAGACTGAATTTTCCTGCATTACATGCACCTCTTTAGTAACAACACTGATTGCAATTTCTGTCAACTGACACACTGGAATTCACGTAGTTTAAAGGGAATCTAGCAACGTTCAACTAGTGTTAGTTGTGACCTATTTCTACTGAACAAAAAGATTTCTCAACTGAACATAATTTCAGATTCCAAATGTCAGAACGCTAATCCATTTCCAGGTTCTGTGTAAACAATAAAAGTCATTGCAATGTATTTTGACTTCACATTTTGCGATCCAAACCCCGCGAGAATTCTAAAACGTTGTCCTTGGTCACGGTTGTACACGCAGTCAGTATTTTAAATAACTCTTCCCTGCTCGTTTTAAATTTAAATCAAGCCAAATGAGAGCACGTTGGAAGGTGTCGCCACGGTTGGAAAAGTACGGAATGTTGTGAGCCCGCAATATGCGTTGTTAGCAAAAGGGACATTTCATTTCACAATATACAACGTAACATTTGGAAAATCCAAGATGGCGGATGTTGACATGTTCACATAGCGTTAATTGCAGGAACTGCTCCGAGTTTTTTAGAAGTAAACCGCTGATCAGTTTCAATACATGGTCATACACAATCCTACACAGTCCTACACGGCCTACGCAAGCCTACATAGCCATACATAACACTACATACCCATAAACAAGCTTGCATAACCATACACACCCCTACACAGGCTTACATATGGCTACATAGCCATACACAACACTACTCATTAGTCTACACAACCATACACAGGCCTACGCAAGCCTGCAAAACCATACGTTTCTCTACATAGCCATACATAACCCTACCCGGGCCTACACAAGCCTACATAGCCATACACAACACTATATAGCCATACACAAGCCTACATCGACATACACAACTCTACATAGCCATAGACAAGCCTACATAACCATACCCAAGCCTACATAGCCATACATAACACTACATAGCCATACACAAGCTTATATAGCCATACACAACACTACATAGCCATACTCAAGCCTACATAGCCATACACAACACTACATAGCCATACACAAGCCTACATAACCATAAACAAGCCTACATAACGATACACACGCCTAGATAGGCATACATAAGTCTACATAACCATACACAACACTACCTAGCCATACACACGCCTACATAGCCATACACAAGCCTACATAGGCATACACAAGCCTAAATAGCCATACACAATACTACATAGCCATACACACGCCTACATAGGCATACACAACACTACCTAGCCATACACACGCCTACATAGCCATACACAACACTACATAGCCATACTCAAGCCTACATAGCCATACACAACACTACATAGCCATATACAAGCCTACATAACCATACACAAGCCTACATAGTCATACACAACACTACATAGCGATACACATGCCTACATAGCGATACACAAGCCTACATAGGCATACACAAGCCTACATAGCCATACACAACACTACATAGCCATACACACGCCTAAATAGCCATACACAAGCCTACATAGCCAGAAACAACTCTACATAGCCATACACAAGCCTACATAACCATACACAAGCCTACATAGCCATACACAAGACTACATAGCCATACACAAGCCTACATAGCCATACACAACACTACATAGCCATACTCAAGCCTACATAGCCATACACAACACTACATAGCCATACAGAAGCCTACATAGCCATACACAACACTACATAGCCATACACAAGCCTACATAGCCATACACAACACTACATAGCCATACTCAAGCCTACATAGCCATACACAACACTACATAGCCATACACAAGCTTACATAGTCATACACAACACTACATAGCCATACACAAGCCTACATAACCATACACAAGCCTACATAGCCATACACAACACTACATAGCCATACACAAGCCTACATAGCCATACACAAGCCTACATAGGCATACACAAGCCTAAATAGCCATACACATCACTACATAGCCATAAACACGCCTAAATAGGCATACACAACACTACCTAGCCATACACACGCCTACATAGGCATACAAAACACTACATAGCCATACACAGCACTACATAGCCATACTCAAGCCTACATAGCCATACACAATACTACATAGCCATACACAACACTACATAGCGATACACATGCCTACATAGCCATACACAAGCCTACATAGGCATACACAAGCCTACATAGCCATACACAACACTACATAGCCATACACAAGCCTACATAGCCGTACACAGCACTACATAGCCATACACAAGCCTACATAGCCATAGACAACACTACATAGCCATACTCAAGCCTACATAGCCATACACAACACTACATAGCCATACACAAGCCTACATAGCCATACACAACACTACATAGCCATACACAAGCCTACATAACCATACACAAGCCAACATAGCCGTACACAGCACTACATAGACATACACAAGCCTACATAGCCATACACAACACTACATAGCCATACTCAAGCCTACATAGCCATACACAACACTACATAGCCATACTCAAGCCTACATAGCCATACACAACACTACATAGCCATACACAACACTACATAGCCATACACAAGCCTACATAACCATACACAAGCCTACATAGCGATACACACGCCTACATAGGCATACATAAGCCTACATAACCATACACAACACTACCTAGCGATACACACGCCTACATAGGAATACATAAGCCTACATAACCATACACAACACTACCTAGCCATACACACGCCTACAAGACTGTCTCTTAAAAAAAGGTTTTCTTCCTTTCCAATATTCTTAATGAAAACTGACAAATTTAGAGTTGCGTAGTGCTGTGTAGTGTCATTTCGTATGCCTGTGTATCGTTGTGTATAGTTCAGTAGGCTTATGGAGGGCTATGTAGTATTGTTTATGGCTAAGTAGTTTTCTGTAAGGCTATGTAGGCCTGTGTAGTGTTGTGTATGGCTATATAGGCCTGTGTAATGTTGTGTATGGCTATGTAGGCTTGTGTATCGCTATGCAGTGTTGTGTACGGCTATGTAGTGTTGTGTATGGCTATGTAGGCTTCTAAGAGGCTATGTAGTGTTGTGTATGGCCATGTAGGCTTGTGTCTCGCTATGTATTGTTGTGTATGGCTATGTAGGCTTGTGTATGGCTATTTAGTGTTGTGTATTGCTATGTAGAGTTGTGTATGTGTATGTAGGCTTGTGTATGGCTATGTACAGTTGTGTATGGCTATGTAGGCATGCGTATGGCTATGTAGTGTTGTCTATGGCTATGTAGGCTTGTGTAAGGCTATGTAGGCATGTGTATCGCTATGTAGTGTTGTCTATGACTATGTAGGCTTGTGTATGGTTATGTAGGCTTGTGTATGGCTATGTAGTGTTGTGTATGGCTATGTAGGCTTGAGTATGGCTATGTAGTGTTGTGTATGGCTATGTAGGCGTGTGTATGGCTAGGTAGTGTTGTGTATGCCTATGTAGGTGTGTGTATGCCTATGTAGTATTGTGTATGGCTATTTAGGCTTGTGTATGCTTATGTAGAATTGTGTATGGCTATGTAGGCTTATGTATGGTTATGTAAGCTTGTGTATGGCTATGTAGTGTTGCGTATGGCCATGTAGGCATGTGTATGGCTATGTAGTGTTGTCTATGGCTATGTAGGCTTGTGTATGGCTATGTAGTGTTGTGTATGGCTGTGTAGTGTTGTGTATGGCTATGTAGGCTTGTGTATGCCTATGTAGAATTGTGTATGGCTATGTAGGCTTATGTATGGTTATGTAAGCTTGTGTATGGCTATGCAGTGTTGCGTATGGCTATGTAGAGTTGTGTATGGCTATTTAGGCATGTGCATGGCTATGTAGTGTTGTGTATGGCTATATACAGTTGTGTATGGCTAGGTAGGCTTGTGTATGGCTATGTAGGTATGTGTATGGCTATGTAGTGTTGTGTATGGCCATGTAGGCATGTGTATGGCTATGTAGTGTTGTCTATGGCTATGTAGGCTTGTGTATGG